>NC_057800.1:685884540-686104487 GCF_018294505.1 Triticum aestivum | reverse complement strand
GCATGATTTGGAGTTAGCAGCCGTAGTGCATGCATTGAAGACATGGAGACATTTCCTCATCGGAAATCATTGTGAGGTGTACACGGATCACAAGAGATTGAAGTACATTTTCACGCAGAAGGAGTTGAACCTCAGACAAAGGAGATGGTTGGAGCTCATCAAGGATTATGATATGAAATTGCATTATCATCCCGGAAAAGCTAATGTAGTAGCTGACGCATTAAGCCGCAAGAGCCTATCAATACGTTAATGACGGGAGTAATACCCAAGGAGTTAGCAGAAAATCTTCGTGAACTATGTTTGGAAATAGTTCCGAGAGGCTATGTAGCAGCATTGGAAATTCAGTCAACTTTGATGGATAGAATCAGAGAAGCTCAGAAAGCTGACAAAGAGATTGCCGCTACAAAAGAGAAACTGAGCCAAGGAAAAGCTAAGGGATATCATGAGGATGAGCACGACACCCTATGGTTTGAAGACCGTGTTTACGTACCCAATGACCCGGAGATCAGGAAGTTGATTTTGCAAGAGGCACATGATTCACCGTATTCGATTCACCCAGGAAATACCAAGATGTATTTGGATTTGAAGGACATTTTTTGGTGGACCGGAATGAAGAAGGATATTGCGGAGTATGTAGCAGTTTGTGATGTATGTCAGAGAGTAAAGGCAGAGCATCAGAAGCCAGCAGGATTGTTACAACCATTGCCGATACCCGAATGGAAGTGGGATAAGCTAGGCATGGCTTTTATCACGGGATTACCAAGGACTCGTTCAGGCTATGACTCAATTTGGGTTGTAGTTGATCGATTGACGAAGGTAGCTCATTTCATCCCAGTAAAGACCACTTACACCAGTGCTAAGTTGGCGAAGATATACATGACCAGGATTGTATGTTTGCATGGAGTTTCGAGGAGCATCGTATCAGATAGAGGAACCCAGTTTACCTCAAAGTTCTGGAAGCAGTTGCATGAGACTTTAGGTACTAGGCTAGAATTTAGCACAGCTTTTCATCCGCAGACAGATGGATAGACTGAGAGAGTCAATCAGATTTTGGAGGATATGCTGAGAGCTTGTGCGCTAGATTATGGTTCTAGTTAGGACGATAATTTGCCATATGCAGAGTTCTCTTACAATAACAGTTACCAAACCAGTTTGAAGATGGCCCCTTTCGAAGCTTTGTACGGAAGGAGGTGTAGGACACCGTTGTCATGGGACGAAGTTGGAGACCGCCAGTTGTTTGGACCAGATCTGATTAAAGAGTCTATACAGAAGGTGAAGTTGATTCGCGATAGGCTCAAGATAGCCCAGTCCAGACAGAAGAGCTACGCAAATTCTAAACACAAGGAGACAGTTTATGAAGTCGGAGACAAAGCTTATCTTCGAGTATCCCCACTTCGAGGGATTAAGCGCTTCGGAGTTAAGGGGAAGTTAGTGCCACGATTTGTAGGGCCATATCGAGTTTTGGAGCGTATGGGAGAAGTGGCCTACAAGTTGGAATTGCCAGAAGGATTGACAGGAGTTCACGATGTGTTCCACGTTTCTCAGTTGAAGAAGTGTCACGCGGAGATGGCTGACATACCTTTGAGAGACACAGTGCCATTGGAAGCAATTCAGTTGGATAACAATTTGACCTATGAGGAGAAACCAGTCAAGATTCTCGAGTTTGCCAGCCGAGTTACTCGCAGCAAGGTTATCAAGTTTTGCAAAGTTCAGTGGAGCCACCACACGGAGGATGAAGCCACCTGGGAGCGAGAGGAATATTTGCTCAAGGACCACCCTCACCTATTTTCTAGCCAACCCGAATCTCGAGGGCGAGATTCATCTTAAGGGGGGTAGGTTTGTAACATTCCGAATTTTCAATTTGGAATGTTATACATTAGATCATCATGCATATCATATTTTATTTTGCTTTTGGTTTTGATCCTAGAAAATCCTAAGCAACTCAAGGACCCACGGAGAGAGTTGGGGATTTCGTTATTTACATATTTGAGTTTTCTCAAATTATGTAAACATGATCATTTGATTTTATTTATTTTATCATCAATTATTTCTATTACAAAAATATGAGAGAGGGAATAAAATGACTTTCCCAAAATATAGAAATATCGAGGATTTAATAAAAAAATCAAATAAGATTTATTTTGGAGTTTTTCGGTATTTTTATTTGAATTTAGGAAAAATGCGCGTTTTCCAATATTGCATTTAGGGCCCAAATAAATGTTCACTTTTTCGGGCTTGATTTTAGAAGCCCGGGAAAATTTATTTCGGGATTTTTGGAGTCCGTTTAGTATTTCTTTTTATTTTTCTACCGACCGGAATTTATTTAAAAAAAACGCGGAACCGACTATGGGCCGTACTCGGCCAGGACTCCCTTGCCGGGGCCTTTATAAGTCGCCACCCCGGGGCGAGAGAGGCCAGCCGCCCAGCCTGAGAGCCCAGCCGGCCGAAACTCTAACCCTAGCCCAGCCCCGCCGCCGCCGGAGCCGCGCGCCGCTCGAGGTTCGCCGCCTCAACTTCCGTGCTGTTTTCTTTAAAAAAAATTCGTTCGTCATTTTTCTTTTTCGTCGGATTTTCCGCGGTTATTTTCTGATCGCGATTTCTGATCCGATTTTCGTTTTAGTATAACTTTTCGCTCGTTTATCAGAATCAGGCGATTCAAGCGCCTGGAGTTTCGTTTCGAAACCCTCTTTACGACTAATCAACTTAAACAAGTTTTTGCTACTGTAAAATTTGCCCTAGATCCAGATTACTAGAACGAAGTTGTTTTCTTTCGTCGTTTGAATTCTTTTGCTTCGTTCGATTTGATTCTTTTGCAAACCAGGGTTCTTAAGTTGAACTTTCTGGTTAGATCTTCTATTTGAGTTTTACCTGTGCATTAGATCAGTACTTATTGTATGCTTGTTGTTTGTCTGCGATAGAATACCCGGAGTGCGCCGCCTGTTATTTCGAATCTCTAGGTTTCGCGGATCATCAGCAAGGCAAGTAACACTTTGATCATACCTTTTTCTACAACCCAGTTTTATTGCATTAGATCAAACCTCACACATTGCATGATTAGGATCTAATTAAACTGTGGGATGGGAAGTAGATGAGGTAGTACCTATTACCTGTTTATTATCAAACCTTTGGGAGTTACTCTATGTTTGCTTATTATGCCATGCTATGCTAGTAGACGTGGATTGGGTGAGTGATATCCATGACAGATGTGAGTTTGTTAATTAAGGGTTTATCTAAGGTGGCAACCTAAACACATATCTGGGTGGATTGAGGCACCTGGGGTTTCCAGGACTTGCCTGTTTTTATTTTGGACCGCCACCCAGGCTCAAAGGGATCATGAGATTATTCATACTAGAAACTTCCATGTGCAGCCACAAGCCATTATGGGCTCTGGCATAGTTGAGTAAGTCGTGCGAACTCTTACAGGGTAGACTAGCAGATGTAGGGGAAAGTAGGTGTACCGGTCTATCCATCGTAAGGTGCTAGCACTTCTAAAAGACTGTGTCTCGGTCATCCGTTTCTCAAACAACATGTAGTGCGAGAAATCCAACGGAGGCGATCGAGTCTTGTGGGGAAAAGTGCGCAAACCTCTGCAGAGTGTATAAACTAATCATGATTAGCCGTGTCCCCGGTTATGGACATCTTGAGTATCTAGTACCTGGATTATCATGTGAATCTCAACATGTTACTCTAAAGTTAATTTGTTGGGTTTAATGAAGTTATTTTAATTGGGATTGAGAATGCTGTCAACCATTCTCAATGTTTAACAACCACCATGATAGTAATTAAATTTATTCCTTTGAAGTAGGGAAAAATTGACTTTACGCAAAAACTGTAACCATAGAGCTTTCCACCAGCCAAATATGCATATAGTATAGCTGTTGCATTCCATTACTCTCTATGTGTTACCTTGCCAGCATATTCCATGTGCTGACCCATTTTCGGGCTGCAACGTTAATGTTGCAGACCTTTCAGACGACGATTAAGGAGTTTTTAGGTCGTGGTTCTATACTCAGTGATGCCGTTGGAGTTGATGGACTCACTTATCTTCCAAGCCTTCCGCTGTTATCGTCACTAGATGGCCTTAAGCCATATTTATTGTAACAAGTTCTCTTTTGAGACACTCGATGTAATAAGTGTGTGATTGCTACTCTGCTATAAATCGTCCGAGTACTGTGTGGTGTCAGCATTACTGATCCAGGGATGACACCGGAGCATAGAGATCAGACTGTTTGAGGTCTGGTCGCTACAGAGATGGTATCAGAGCACACGTTGACTGTAGGACACGACCACTAAGCTAAAGACCTAGATCACTACTCACTCTCTTCTCTTCTGACTTCTCATCTTTTCTACTCTTTAGGATGGCGGATGCAAGGAACAAGTTCACACAACCAGATGAAGATACACCCTTTGGACGCCACTTGAAGGAAGTCACTAGATACCTGAACATAGGAGTACCAAGCTTCACGGGAACCTACAACGCCACTTTACCTGAAGAAGAGCGCTGGATGATTCAAGTTCAAGTTCCAGGAAGGACGTTCATGCCAGTCACTGAGCCCATAGAGTTTTCTTTTGATGCACCAACTTGGAATCTAGGAAAGAGTATGGCAGCTCACATTGCCATGGGACGCATTGGAGAAGTCTACCGCAAGGATCTCAAGGATACTATCTACCAGATTTGTGGGCGCCGAGATGAACACTGGGAGATGATCAGCACCAGGAAAGATAGATCAATTGCAGCTTTTATCCAGGAGTTAAACCATCACATTCGAGGACAGGAGAATCAGATGTGCGCCGACATGATAGATCTGAAGAAGGCTAAGACTAGAATCAAGGAACTGGAGGAAGAACTCAAGGTTACACATGAAGATTATGAAGAAGAAATTGAAGTATTGGTGGATAAGAATGCCGACCTAACCATGAAGCTAGCAGTATTTATGGGAGGCCCGACGCCAGTAGATGAAGACGAGGAACCCAAGGAGATTAGCCCGGAAGACTACATCATCATCGACGGCACCGACTCGGAAGCAGATGGTAGCAATGATGACTATGTTGATGAAGCCGGAGCAGATATCATGGAGTCTACAACCGTAGAATATTTCTAGTAGACCACCTCATCAGTAGTAGTAGTCCACCATGTAAATTTACTAGTCCGAGCACTTTGCGATAGTTAGATTGATTGTATGCCTTTGTTTGTTGAATGAAGTGAATTGTTTGCTTTGCCTCATGTGCATATGGGTAGTGTTTTCTCTTTAGACCCCCTCTATTCTTATATCTCATCTTTTCTAAACCTTAGATGCCTCCGAGACGTGACCCCGGATTTGCCTTTCCGTCGGAGCTCACCCAGTTGATCCAGCAGCAGAACACCTTGATGCAGTTGCTAGTTCAGAATCAGAATCAGGGGAACAACAACAACAACCCACCACCACCACCACCACCTGTTGACCACTTAGCCCGTTTTCTTAGGCTGAATCCGCCGGTGTTTTCCAGCAGCACCGAGCCGATAGTAGCAGATGATTGGCTCCGCAAGATAGCTAGGGAGTTGACCACAGCAGGATGCACAGATGCGGAGAAGGTGAAGTTTGCCGCACATCAGTTAGAAGGACACGCAGCATCCTGGTGGGAGAATTTCACAGCCACCTTCCCAGTCGACACTGTCACATGGGACCAGTTTCAGCAGGCTTTTCGTACTGCCCATGTTTCAGCAGGAGCAATGGCCATGAAGAAGCGTGAGTTTCGTAACTTGCGCCAAGGAGGACGGACAGTTGGCCAGTATGTGGAGAAGTTTAGTAAGCTGGCACGTTATGCCCCAGATGACGTTGCTACGGATGCAGCTAAGCAGGAGAAATTCCTGGAAGGACTGAATGATGAGTTGAGTATGCAGTTGATGGTAGCCACCTTCAACAACTACCAGGAGTTGGTAGATCGTGCTCTAATGATTGAAGGGAAGCAGCAGCAAGTCGAGAACCGCAAGAGGAAGTATGGACAAGGAAAGTATAATTCAGGAGCTCAGCAGAAGCCACGCTTTACCCCTAGACCGGGAGGACATTTTCAGCATACACATGGAGTAGGTAGCTCGCACAATCACAATGGCACCAAGAATGGTAATGGGAATGGAGGAAGCAACGGACAGAACCGCAACACCCCATCAACCCCAGCCAAGAAGGACTTGAGCCACGTCACTTGTTATAAGTGTTCAAAGCCAGGACATTACGAAAATGAATGTCCTGAAGGCCAAAACGGCAATGGAAGTTCTGGGAAGAAGCCGAACCCTTTCAACAGGGGACAGGTGAACCACATTAATGTGGAGGAGGTTGAAGCTCAGCCTGATGTAGTAATAGGTAAGTTTTTGGTTAAGTCATTTACTGCACTCGTTCTTTTTGATACTGGTGCATCACATTCATACATATCAAGGGGATTTGTGGTAAAGTATAGCCTGCCCACTAGGATTCTTAAAACACCTATGCTAGTAAGCTCACCAGGAGCAGAGTACATGGCCAGTCAAGGATGTTTTCAAGTGCCACTAAGTATAGGAAGGCATGTTTTCCCAACGGATTTAATTATTCTGGAATTCCAAGGTTTGGATGTGATTCTTGGTATGGATTGGCTGTCGATGTATGGAGGAAACATCGATTGCGCCAGTAAGACAATTTTGCTCACAACGCCAGAAGGAAGAAGGATCAAGTATGTATCCCGACATGTGCCAAAGAGGACCCAAGTAAATTCCTTATCAGGAGTTGTGCAGGAGGAAGTACCAGTGGTAAAGGATTTTCCTGATGTATTTCCCGAAGAGTTGCCAGGCATGCCACCGGATAGAGACATAGAGTTTTGATTGAGCTTTTGCCAGGCACTGGGCCAATATCAAAGAGACCATATAGGATGCCAGCAAAAGATTTGGTGGAAATTAAGAAGCAGATTAAGGAGTTACTAGATAAGGGATATATTCGCCCAAGTTCTTCGCCTTGGGGATCGCCCGTACTTCTAGTGGAGAAGAAGGATGGATCGTTAAGGATGGTTGTTGACTATCGAGGATTGAACGAAGTAACAATCAAGAACAAGTACCCACTACCAATGATCAATGATCTGTTTGATCGATTGCAAGGAGCTAAAGTGTTTTCCAAGATTGATTTGCGATCAGGATACCACCAGTTGAAGATTCGAGAACAGGATATTCCGAAGACAGCTTTTACCACCAGGTATGGGCTGTATGAGTATGCCGTTATGTCATTTGGACTGACTAACGCGCCTGCCTATTTTATGAACATGATGAACAAAGTGTTTATGGAGTTTTTGGATAAGTTCGTCGTAGTGTTCATTGATGATATCCTGGTTTATTCGAAGAATGAAGAGGAGCATAAGGAGCATTTGCGTTTGGTACTTGGAAAGCTCAGAGAACATCAGTTATGTGCCAAGTTCAGCAAATGTGAGTTTTGGTTGAAGGAAGTAGGATTCCTCGGACACATTATATCCGGAGAAGGTATAGCTATTGATCCCACTAAAGTTGATACCGTGACCAAGTGGGAAGCCCCAACTACCGTTGGAGAGATCCGGAGTTTTCTTGGACTCGCAGGATACTACCGGAGATTTATTGAGAATTTCTCAAAGATTGCAAAGCCTATGACGGAGTTGCTGAAGAAGGATACTAAGTTCAAATGGATTGAGGAGTGTGAGGCAAGTTTTCAGGAATTGAAGAACCGTTTGGTTACCTCACCAGTGTTGATTTTGCCAGATCAAACCAAGGATTATGAGGTGTATTGTGACGCTTCACGTCGAGGACTTGGAGCAGTGCTTATGCAGGAAGGGAGAGTTGTATCGTATGCTTCACGACAACTGAAGCCTCACGAATTGAATTATGCCACGCATGATTTGGAGTTAGCAGCCGTAGTGCATGCATTGAAGACATGGAGACATTTCCTCATCGGAAATCATTGTGAGGTGTACACGGATCACAAGAGATTGAAGTACATTTTCACGCAGAAGGAGTTGAACCTCAGACAAAGGAGATGGTTGGAGCTCATCAAGGATTATGATATGAAATTGCATTATCATCCCGGAAAAGCTAATGTAGTAGCTGACGCATTAAGCCGCAAGAGCCTATCAATACGTTAATGACGGGAGTAATACCCAAGGAGTTAGCAGAAAATCTTCGTGAACTATGTTTGGAAATAGTTCCGAGAGGCTATGTAGCAGCATTGGAAATTCAGTCAACTTTGATGGATAGAATCAGAGAAGCTCAGAAAGCTGACAAAGAGATTGCCGCTACAAAAGAGAAACTGAGCCAAGGAAAAGCTAAGGGATATCATGAGGATGAGCACGACACCCTATGGTTTGAAGACCGTGTTTACGTACCCAATGACCCGGAGATCAGGAAGTTGATTTTGCAAGAGGCACATGATTCACCGTATTCGATTCACCCAGGAAATACCAAGATGTATTTGGATTTGAAGGACATTTTTTGGTGGACCGGAATGAAGAAGGATATTGCGGAGTATGTAGCAGTTTGTGATGTATGTCAGAGAGTAAAGGCAGAGCATCAGAAGCCAGCAGGATTGTTACAACCATTGCCGATACCCGAATGGAAGTGGGATAAGCTAGGCATGGCTTTTATCACGGGATTACCAAGGACTCGTTCAGGCTATGACTCAATTTGGGTTGTAGTTGATCGATTGACGAAGGTAGCTCATTTCATCCCAGTAAAGACCACTTACACCAGTGCTAAGTTGGCGAAGATATACATGACCAGGATTGTATGTTTGCATGGAGTTTCGAGGAGCATCGTATCAGATAGAGGAACCCAGTTTACCTCAAAGTTCTGGAAGCAGTTGCATGAGACTTTAGGTACTAGGCTAGAATTTAGCACAGCTTTTCATCCGCAGACAGATGGATAGACTGAGAGAGTCAATCAGATTTTGGAGGATATGCTGAGAGCTTGTGCGCTAGATTATGGTTCTAGTTAGGACGATAATTTGCCATATGCAGAGTTCTCTTACAATAACAGTTACCAAACCAGTTTGAAGATGGCCCCTTTCGAAGCTTTGTACGGAAGGAGGTGTAGGACACCGTTGTCATGGGACGAAGTTGGAGACCGCCAGTTGTTTGGACCAGATCTGATTAAAGAGTCTATACAGAAGGTGAAGTTGATTCGCGATAGGCTCAAGATAGCCCAGTCCAGACAGAAGAGCTACGCAAATTCTAAACACAAGGAGACAGTTTATGAAGTCGGAGACAAAGCTTATCTTCGAGTATCCCCACTTCGAGGGATTAAGCGCTTCGGAGTTAAGGGGAAGTTAGTGCCACGATTTGTAGGGCCATATCGAGTTTTGGAGCGTATGGGAGAAGTGGCCTACAAGTTGGAATTGCCAGAAGGATTGACAGGAGTTCA
The DNA here is from genome assembly GCF_018294505.1 of Triticum aestivum. Taxonomy (NCBI): domain Eukaryota; kingdom Viridiplantae; phylum Streptophyta; class Magnoliopsida; order Poales; family Poaceae; genus Triticum; species Triticum aestivum. The sequence goes on along the minus strand of NC_057800.1, from coordinate 686,095,108 downwards.
CGATGTGTTCCACGTTTCTCAGTTGAAGAAGTGTCACGCGGAGATGGCTGACATACCTTTGAGAGACACAGTGCCATTGGAAGCAATTCAGTTGGATAACAATTTGACCTATGAGGAGAAACCAGTCAAGATTCTCGAGTTTGCCAGCCGAGTTACTCGCAGCAAGGTTATCAAGTTTTGCAAAGTTCAGTGGAGCCACCACACGGAGGATGAAGCCACCTGGGAGCGAGAGGAATATTTGCTCAAGGACCACCCTCACCTATTTTCTAGCCAACCCGAATCTCGAGGGCGAGATTCATCTTAAGGGGGGTAGGTTTGTAACATTCCGAATTTTCAATTTGGAATGTTATACATTAGATCATCATGCATATCATATTTTATTTTGCTTTTGGTTTTGATCCTAGAAAATCCTAAGCAACTCAAGGACCCACGGAGAGAGTTGGGGATTTCGTTATTTACATATTTGAGTTTTCTCAAATTATGTAAACATGATCATTTGATTTTATTTATTTTATCATCAATTATTTCTATTACAAAAATATGAGAGAGGGAATAAAATGACTTTCCCAAAATATAGGAATATTGAGGATTTAATAAAAACATCAAATAAGATTTATTTCGGAGTTTTTCTGTATTTTTATTTGAATTTAGGAAAAATGCGCGTTTTCCAAAATTGCATTTAGGGCCCAAATAAATGTTCACTTTTTTGGGCTTGATTTTAGAAGCCCGGGAAATTTTTTTCGGGATTTTTGGAGTCCCTTTAGTATTTCTTTTTATTTTTCTTCTGAGCGGAATTTATTTAAAAAAACGCGGAACCGACTATGGGCCGTACTCGGCCAGGACTCCCTGGCCGGGGCCTTTATAAGTCGCCACCCCGGGGCGAGAGAGGCCAGCCGCCCAGCCCGAGAGCCCAGCCGGCCGAAACCCTAACCCTAGCCCAGCCCCGCCGCCGCCGCCGGAGCAGCGCGCCGCCCGAGGTTCGCCGACTCGACTTCCGTGCTGTTTTACTTTAAAAAAATCCGTTCGTCATTTTTCTTTTTCGTCGTATTTTCCGCGGTTATTTTCTGATCGCGATTTCTGATCCGATTTTCGTTTTAGTATAACTTTTCGCCCGTTTATCAGAATCAGGCGATTCAAGCGCCTGGAGTTTCGTTTCGAAACCCTCTTTCCGAATAATCAACTTAAACAAGTTTTTGCTACTGTAAAATTTGCCCTAGATCCAGATGACTAGAACGAAGTTGTTTTCTTTCGCCGTTTGAATGCTTTTGCTTCGTTCGATTTGATTCTTTTGCAAACCAGGGTTCTTAAGCTGAACTTTCTGGTTAGATCTTCTATTTGAGTTTTACCTGTGCATTAGATGAGTACTTATTGTATGCTTGTTGTTTGTCTGCGATAGAATACCCGGAGTGCGCCGCCTGTTATTTCGAATCTCTAGGTTTCACGGATCATCAGCAAGGCAAGTAACACTTTGATCATACCTTTTTCTACAACCCAGTTTTATTGCATTAGATCAAACCTCACACCTTGCATGATTAGGATCTAATGAAACTGTGGGATGGGAAGTAGATGAGGTAGTACCTATTACCTGTTTATTATCAAACCTTTGGGAGTTACTCTGTGTTTGCTTATTATGCCATGCTATGCTAGTAGACGTGGATTGGGTGAGTGATATCCATGACAGAGTTTGTTAATTAAGGGTTTATCTAAGGTGGCAACCTAAACACACATCTGGGTGGATTGAGGCCCCTGGGGTTTCCAGGACTTGCCTGTTTTTATTTTGGACCGCCACCCAGGCTCAAAGGGATCATGAGATTATTCATACTAGAAACTTCCATGTGCAGCCACAAGCCATTATGGGCTCTGGCATAGTTGAGTAAGTCATGCGAACTCTTACAGGGTAGACTAGCAGATGTAGGGGAAAGTAGGTGTACCGGTCTATCCATCGTAAGGTGCTAGCGCTTCTGAAAGTCTGTGTCTCGTTCATCCGTTTCTCAAACACCATGTAGTGCGAGAAATCCAACGGAGGCGATCCAGTCTTGTGGGGAAAAGTGCGCAAACCTCTGCAGAGTGTATAAACTAATCATGATTAGCCGTGTCCCCGGTTATGGACATCTTGAGTATCTAGTACCTGGATTATCATGTGAATCTCAACATGTTACTCTAAAGTTAATTTGTTGGGTTTAATGAAGTTATTTTAATTGGGATTGAGAATGCTGTCAACCATTCTCAATGTTTAACAACCACCATGATAGTAATTAAATTTATTCCTTTGAAGTAGGGAAAAATTGGCTTTACGCAAAAACTGTAACCATAGAGCTTTCCACCAGCCAAATATGCATATAGTATAGCTGTTGCATTCCATTACTCTCTATGTGTTACCTTGCCAGCATATTCCATGTGCTGACCCGTTTTCGGGCTGCAACGTTAATGTTGCAGACTTTTCAGACGATGATTAAGGAGTTTTTAGGTCGTGGTTCTATACTCAGTGATGCCGTTGGAGTTGATGGACTCACTTATCTTCCAAGCCTTCCGCTGTTATCGTCACTAGATGGCCTTAAGGCATATTTATTGTAATAAGTTCTCTTTTGAGACACTCGATGTAATAAGTGTGTGATTGCTACTCTACTATAAATCCTCCGAGTACTGTGTGGTGTCAGCATTACTGGTCCAGGGATGACACCGGAGCACAGAGATCAGACTGTTTGAGGTCTGGTCGCTACACATTGTTTCAATGTTGGTCAAACTCACTGGCTCCACCACCACCTCCTCCTCCTCCTCTTCCACCTGAGCATCAGGCAGATCAAGATGGTGATCTGCTGCTTCCACGTAGTCAATAACATTGACGTTCAGAGCTTCACCATGATGAACCCACCTAGTATATGTGACCGACATACCATATAAGTGTAGGTGATTTTGCACGACTGACTGGGGTCTTGTAACTGAATTCATACAACTGCTACATGGGCAGAGCACATCTGATTTCGGACCACCGTACTCAGCTCTGATAAAGTTCATGAAGTTTTCAACCCCCTCGACATATGCAGTGGAGAATCTTCGAGTAGAAGTTATCCAAGTCATGTCCATCTGTTAGACATACAAATTAGTTCTTCCACTAGATATTACAGGAAAAACATATATGCTTTTTTATGAAGTCCAGAAAAAAATACCTAGGTCGATGTCTAAAGCTATGGCAAGATATTTGGACGAGCAGATGTAAGTAACGAAATATTTGTAAATCTACTTCAGCAAACAGATTTGAGTGCCAAATTATGGCAGGCTGTTTTAGTAGTCAATGAGGCCAAGCACACAACCATCGAACTATCGAAAGCCATCGCAGCAACAAAGATCGAGTATAAAATGGTGTAGAGCTATTTCACCTAACGGATTGGCTCCTAGACCATGGCAATCTATGTCACAATAAATATATGGCAGGATATTTTAGCAACTAATCGGCCTTGGCATGCCATCTCACCTAAGTAGATTGAGTGCAGAACAGGGCAACGGAGCTTCTTAAGCAGAGCATATTGACAGTAAACTACTTCGGCAAACAGTGAGATTAACAGCGTCCATCAGCTAACATTCAGCGCTACACCGACATGAACGGGGCCTCAGTGTAGAATGCGCGTACCGTTGGAGAAGCTGACCGCCGTGCGTCTCCACACGAACGTCGCCAGCGGCGGCGGCGCTGACCGCCGTGCGCCTCCACAAGAACGTAGCCAGAGGTGGCGGCACGGCTAGAGGACGGCAGTCTATGAGAGCGTACTGTGGGAGCGAGAGGATCGCCGAACCGCGGCGCCGACGTATCGGCGTGGCGGGGAGGTCGGCTTTGGTGGAGCGAATGGAGTGGAGGGGGACAGGGGGGAGGGGGGTTTGGGGAATATTATTGGCTAGTTGGCCGAAGGGCGGTTGAATCGGATTTGGGGGAATTTGTGGGTGTGGGGTGGGAGGATTTTCGCGCGGTGGACGGGGGGAGTTTGGCGTATGGTCGGTTTCACCAAGTGCAGTCCCACGTGTCAGTGAAGAGGCAAGCCGAAGCGCGTTCCATTTGCGTGAGCCGTGTGGAGGACCGAACATGTGTGGGGTGCAATGCGACCGCGACAGGAGTGTTGTGAGTGTACCGCCTTTTTCCTTTTAAACTAGGTGCTTTGCCCCCTCAAAATTTTTTTGTTGCTTCGCGCGATCCATCGATACTACTACTAGCAATCCAGTAATCCCGACTAAAACGACGCGGCCGGGTCTTTTCCCGCGCGATATGCTGGGAGGTTGGCTTAGTTGGGTTTTTAGGATGAGTAATGCTACACCTATGTAATCCCAGTTACGTAATTAACGTAATGTGAGACGTGTGAGCTGTTGATTGTAGATTGGGGGGAGGGAGGGGCCCACCACCATGAAAATCAGGGGAGGAGAGAGAGAGGCAATTTACATTAACCCTTTCGTAGGTTCCCATAGATGTAGAAAGATGTGAAATGCGTGAATGTGTAGTGGACGTACTATTGCAGTGCCTAAGATAATTTGTGTATGTATCAATGAAAAAAATAGCGCGCTATTTGAAATAGCGCAATCTTAAAAAAAACACTATAAACGAAATAGCGTGCTATTTTGCAAAATAGCGTTTCACAAAACGTTATTCAGATTTCAACATATAGCATACAAATGACAGATATATCAACACAAATGACATATTTCAGCAGCTAAAACCAAGGCTAAAACATTGTTCAGATAATAAAGCATGGTCCAGATATAGGCATATAGCATTGTTCAAAGTTCATACATTCAGATTTCAGACAACAAAGTAGACGGATAAATTAAACAGCCTACAAGCAAGGTCCAGAATAGCAGAAATAAGGACTTAGGACTTTAGGAGCCAGCCAACAACGATGCAGAAGCTCAATCAGAATCAGATGGACTTGCTGCCATGGCATCATCATCCGAATCAGAAGAAGAACCCACAGATTGCAGCTCATCATCACGAAAAACTAGGAGCAACTTCTTCCTAGGCTGACGAGCTTTATTTCTTTTTGATGCAGCAGCTCTTGCTCTTGGTTGTGGTATTGGTTCTTCTTCAGGTTCATCTGCAGTATCCACAACTGGAATCGACACAATTCCTGTGATCCACTCGTTATCATCATCTTCCACAACATCTGCATGTGTTCTGTCCACAAGTGGATCCCTGTCTTTGTTCATTCTCTTTTGTTCAAGTTGGGAGTTGGCCTTGATGAAGACAAGATCTCTCATTTTGTCATGAAGTAGCATGTTGCGCCTTTTGCTGCCTTGAACCTGATTGTACATTGCAAGTAAATAAACATCAGTAAGAAAAAGAAACATATGTGCATATAAAGGATATGTTGATAGTATGTACTTTGTACTACATTCTTACCTGCTGAAAAACATTGAAGTTTCTCTCACAAGCTGATGAGCTGCATGTCAAGCTCAAAATCCGCATAGCCAGTACCCTGAGATTTGGTCCACTTGATCCATGATTGGACCACCATTCAGCTGCATCAACAAGTAACAAATAACAGTTAACAAAGCTGCAACATCTAATTCACATTGCATCCTACACATCTTATTTCAACAATGTAAATGTTTAGTTCTTTACCTTGATCAAAGTTCTTGTTTCTCCGCTGCATTTTAGCATTGTCCCTTCCAAACGACCCCTCTTCATTTTGATATGCCTGGCACTCAACTGTCATTATATCTTCCTTCTTACCATCTCTAACCATCTTATCCATGCAAGCAACAAGGCCATCTTTAAATGTTCCATCCAACTCAATCTCCAGCTTGTTTTCATAGTAGTAGTATGGGTTTAAGAAGTATCCAGCCCTATGTAGGGGCCCCTTCAATTTGTTGTCCCATCTCTTATCAATAATGTGTAGCACTACCTGGATACTAGCCTCCTCATTGTCAAATCTAGCTGCAATCTCCTTCTTTGCATCCATGAAACCCATAGCTGGTACATTGCTGTCCATTCGCCGCAGCAAATTAGCCAAAGGCTCAAAGAAGTTGATAGCACGTTCTACTCCTGTCCAAAAATTTTCAGAGCGCACACTTCGGTTTGAATCACGTCCTTTCACCTTTTTTAAGTAACCCATTTCATCCATCTGATCCGATCTGAATAGCTTCTGCAGTTCTTTCTTGTTGTCCAGCATGCTTTTCAAGTTCAAGTAAGCTGCAGCAAATCTTGTAATGCCAGACCTCACCAGATCTTTTCCAAGGAATTCCCTCATTAGAGACAAAACTCTAGTGTGTGCATAAAGGAAAACAGTGACAGCTCTAGCTTGTGTAATAGTAGAGTCCACTGTTTTAAGCTTGCCAATATCCTCAAACATCAGATCAATAGAATGGGCAGCACAACCATTCCAAAATATGGTGGGGCGCTTTGCTTTCAACAAGGTTGATGCCGCTTGATTAACACTTGCATTATCAGTCACAACTTGAACTACATGCTTCTCACCAACCTCTTCTATGCATCTATCAACAAGCTCAAAGATGTACTTCCCATCTTTCTTCACGGCTGAACAGTCCACAGAATTAAGAAACACCACCCCATGAGCACTATGAACTACAAGATTCATTACCCCTCTTCCTCTTATGTCAGTCCATGCATCTGTTATGATTGTACATCCAGTAAGCTCCCAAGTCTTCCTGTGTGCATTGAAGGACTCCTGAACTCTTTTCTTCCTCTTCATCAATATTGGGCCACCCATTTCATAAGGAGTAGGACCATCCAAGTCCTCACCATACTGTCCAATTGACTGAAGCATGAGGTCAAAGCTGGGAAGTGTGACTGCGTTAAATGGAATGCAAGCTTCATAGAACCACTGGCAGATGTACTCACAAGCACGAGCCCTTTTTTGTTCTCTCTTCTCAGTTGTCAGCTTCCCCTGGATCGTGTCAGCACCACGTTTCCTCTTCGTTGCAGCAACAAGCTCTTCGGGAGTTACTTCACAGTATTTGTCCATAGGGCCACTTGAAGATTTAGATTTATTTCTTGTCGATCTCGATGGCTGAAGCACAAGTGCAGAATGGTTTAGGCCATCTTCATCACTTCTAGCTTGTTCTTCCCCCTCCGAGTGGCTCAAGTCAACTCCATTTCTGCGTCTCTTCTGCTCCATAAGCTTGGCTGCCTTTTTGTCACCCTTCTTTTTCAAGTACATCTCCTCTTTGACATCAGCTGGCACTTTCTCACAGTGATCCACACCAGACTTAGGAATGGATGCAAGGTGCAATTTGATTTGACTAGTGCCATTGCTGGACAAATGACCGCAAAATATGCATCTTAGACAGTTCTTCTTGCTGATGTCGGGACATGTGCAACATTTCCATGCTGGATCTTTTGATCTAGGAACAACCTATGCTCCTTCTCCCTGTGTAGCTGTTGATGATGTGCTTGACACACCACCGCCTACATTCATGAATACAACAAAGTATTTCAGAAATTTTAACCGGCTTGCAAATAAGGAACATATGATTGCAACAAAGTATTTATTTACATTTACTAGTACCAAATTTGGAAAATACTAACTTTGGTTGTACTAACTACAAGCACTGAGACTGAGAGCAATCAGCAAGTACTTACTAGCTTACTACTAACAAAGTTAACATGGAGATGATTTAATTAGAAAGTAGAGTACTAGATAGTAGACACAACTACACAAGTCACGGAAAATTTAAGATTGACTAATTACGAATTTAGGATTGACTATTTTTGGATCGGTGTTCATCAAGAATCAAGATTGACTAATTAAGAATTTAAGATTTATGAATTGAAGCAACTCTTACCTGGTTGCTGGTTCGCCGCCGCTGAAGCTGACGCCGACATCAAGTTGGAGCAAGAGGAGGTGATAGCGACCCGAGCAAGAGGATTAGAGGAGGCGACGAAGACCCGAGGAGGCGACGGCGACCCGAGGAGGCGATGTGGCGACCCGAGGAGGCGGCAAGAGGCAGACAGCCATGGCTGGAGGAGACGGGCAAAGCACCCGCGGCCGCCGCTGCCACCGTCACCTCATTCAATTTGGAAAGGACTCGCTTGGTAGGTTGGTTAGGGTTTGCTCGGCTGGAGGAGAAGATATGCTTGGTTACTAGGCCAGAAAGCCCAAAAGTATAGTGGGTTGATGAAAAATTCGTCTGAAAAAAAACATCGTCAAAAAATAGCATCGATACGCGCTATAGCGCGCAATTGTCATATTTAGTGCGAATAACACCGTAGCGAGTGAAATCTGCATAGCGTAGCGTTTAGTTTCCAGAAACGCTATAGCGCGCTATTAGCGCCGCTATAGCTCGCTATTTTTTTTCCTTGGTATGTATAGAACCTATGTGTTTATTTTACTTCGCATGTTAGATTTGTCTCGGTTCAATAAAAAGCAGAGTTGGTGATGATGGTATGCCTGTCATCCTGTAATATAGGCCGTCCGATCTATATCTAATGGATAGGAAGGAAACTATGACAATTTACCCGCACTCCTCTCCACATTTGCAGATAAGGCTTTCCCTCGTTTATCCTTTTCTCCCACAAGATCTTGATCTTCCGTGCAATGCACGGGCATCTTGCTAGTACTCCTACAATATGTATATTATTGTGAAAGTTCATATACACCATCCGAGATTAATGCAAACACGGCGGATTTTCATTACATTTCGAACTTTTATAGGACAGAAAAATAAAAGAAACCCGACCCTAAACCTATTCTATGGCGGCGACCGACATCCTCCATCTGCGATCTCTATGTACGGGGGCGGGGTTCAAGACTCGTGAAGTGAAGGTGCGGTCTCCGGCGAGGAAGAGTAGAACACAGGATACAAACCGACCAGTTGGCACACCATGCCCTACCGCCTCCCATGCCCTACTCATCCTCGGAGGAGTCTGTTGGGGAACGTAGTAATTTCAAAAAAAAATCCTATGCACACGCAAGATCATGGTGATGCATAGCAACAAGAGGGGAGAGTGTTGTCTACATAGCCTCGTAGACCAAAAGCCGAAGCGTTAGCACAACACGGTTGATGTAGTCGTAAGTCTTCACGATCCGACCGATCCAAGTACCGAACGCACGGCACCTCCGAGTTCAGCACACGTTTAGCTCGATGATGTCCCGCAAACTCTGATCCAGCAGAGCTTCACGGGAGAGTTCCGTCAGCACGACGGCGTGGTGACGATGATGATGTTCTACCGACGCAGGGCTTCGCCCAAGCACCGCTACGATATGATCGAGGTGGATTATGGTGGAGGGGGGCACCGCACACGGCTAAGAGATCAAGAGATCAATTGTTGTGTCTATGGGGTGCCCCCCTCCTCTGTATATAAAGGGGGGGGGGAGGAGGGGGCTGGCCAAGAGGAGGAGGCGCGCCCAAGGGGGTCAATCCTACTCCAAGTAGGTTTTGCCCCCCTTTCCTATCTACTACCACTATAAAAGCACGAGAGGACGGAGAACCAAATCATCTTATCCATCCAAACCTGCGATCTAATGGTCTACATCCTTCCAAAACACCAAACACATTTTATGCTTTAATTAACCACCATGCCATTGGGTTACCATCCACAGAAACACGTTCCGTAAAATAAGAAAACAATTCTGAACCCTCCCGCGACCACGCCCTCGGGCAGTTTTTGCCATCGCCCCACCTCGTCCCCCACATTCTCCCCCCCAGCCACCGTCTGCACGGCCGTCAGGACCGCCGCGCCCACGGCCTCAGGCGCTCGGGCCGCCACGTCCATGCGCCGCCGGGTCCGCCCCCTCCCCGCCCCGTCCACGGGACGCCGCGCCCAGCCGAGCCGCCCCGGGCCGCCGGCGCGCCACCCGGTCCGCCCCGTCCACACGGGCCGCCGCGCCCAGCCGAGCCGCCTCCACTCCCCTCCACCATCCCCAATCACGCCTCCACTCCCCTCCACCATCGACAACACTGAAGCCAATCCCACGATCCACTCGGACATCAACTGCTCCTCCCCGACCTGCCTCGAGCCCTCGACGCCTCCCCACCGCTGCGCTCTCACTCCCTGCCCCCACGCGCCACCGCCATCCCTCCTTCCTGCTACCGTCGTCGTCGCGCCTCGCCCTCCTCCAGGTGGAACGGCTACCAGCATGGTCAGTGTCATTTTTTCCTTCTCTCAAGCGAAACAGCCTTAATATAACTCGTTGTTGCCGGTGAGAGCAGAGCGGATGCAGCCCTAGATCAAGCCAATTGATCTTTCGCGACGTGGGAAGACGCCGGGGCACTGGACTCGCCACCTCCCCTCCCGCATACCTGATTGTCGGTTAGCACTCAACGACGAGGGATACACCGCCGCTGGCCGGGCGATGTGGTTTTTGTTTTCGGGTCCTAGGGATTTTACAAGCAGTTGTTTGACCCTACTAATTTCCATCGGATGCACATATTTCAGAGAATAGTACTCATCTTATGGTTCTACTTGCAGGGATCCCCGTGGGTTGAGGGCGTCGAGTCAATGGAGTTGTGTGCGGCCACGGCAACAACACGCGTGGAGCTGTTCCCAGTATGGTCGTGCATTCATTTTACAGGTTACTTATGTGTTCCCTGGATAGGTGTGTTGTGCAGACCTGACATAGGTTGTGTTGGACACTAGCAAGTGTTCCCTGTCGCACCTGAAAAAAATCATCTTTGATGCAGAAAGGTTTGCTCTTTCAAAATCAATGCATTTGTTTGTACCAAGCTTAAAAAGGTTTTTTAGGCAAGCTTAAGAGGGGTTGCCTGAATGTACTGAAACGATCTGAACATCAAACTCTTTTTTTTTGCTTGCTTGGTAGTACAATCTGCACTACTTAACAAATCTTCTCATTTCTTCAGTTATAGTCACATCTTTTGAGAAATCTTGTCAGAGGAAGAGATGATGGTCTTTACAGAATTTGAATCACGGGAGAGTGATAAATAGAGGGATGCTTAATTTTGAGGTATGAACGGCTGGTTTATAAAAGTTCGGTACCAAATTTACCCAATTAGAAATAACAGTTGATGGAGCTGGTATGTTAATATGATAGCCCCGACGTTAAACATTTTCTTCTTTTGTCCTGTATATGCACACTTATTATTCTTTCTTCTTGCAATAGTATGTATTAGCAATCTTATTTGCTTTCACATATACACCCCTAGACGATTTTTATTTAAGAGCAGAACTTCATGAACGGAAGAGGTTATAAAGTTTACTCGCATATTCTGGTTTCAGAAACAAAATAAGAAAGGCCAATATGCAGGACCTAGCTGTCCATAGCGGGGGTGACATAGTCAAATGCTCTTTTCACTTGCTCATTTCACAATGGCTATGAAGTAATGTGGTGCACACTATACTCTGTTAAATAGGAATTTACTTGTAATCTACGTTTACATGCTGCTTCAGTAATTATCAGTATGATAGTGTGCGCTTAGCGACACCAGAGAAGTGAGAAAGGCTGCCATTTGGTGTGGGCCAGACTACTCACGCATCTCTCTACCCTTATTTCGCATGTTGTGTTGTCTCCAATTGTTGCAATACTGTTGTCTGATTTGATTTTGTTTTTCAAAGTTGAGAAATGATGGATAAATAACAGAATTGTGTTCATATTTTCATTAGTTTGTGCTATTTAGTTGGAAAAAAAGTTCTTACGCTTAATTCATTAGTTTGTTATAGTGATATTTTGAGAAAATGGAAATGACTTGGTGCGGATCTGAATGTGCTAATGACATTACTGTCCAATATAGGAACCAATGTGCTCCTGGTCTGATCCATATTTCTGAAGGTCTTTTTTGGGTGGTCATTCAGGGGCTGGACTTCTCCTTCAGGTTAATGGTATTCTTTCTCACATGAAGCATAGGATTATAACTACCGGGAAGCACATGATGTTGTTCATGAATTCGACAGTAATTTTGGTGAGGATGTGAAATCCCACCTTCTGCTCCTTCCAATCTTTCAAATTGATTTATTCATTGTTGTAGCTTTCCTTGATCTTCTATTCATTCCGATCAAATTTCTCACCGCTTCTCCAAATGGTCCACCCAATTAATAAGAGAAAATAGGGAGAAGAAAAATGTATGACACAAGAAGAGATACCTCTAGAAGCAGTGGAAACAGGTCTGCCTTGTATCTCTTTCATGACGGATCTTGAAACTTGTACTGACAAGAGAACGGAGGAAGTGAAGAAAAACACTTCACATGACATCATGATAAGCTCTATTCTGTTGTAAACATGTTTGTAGTACCATTTATCATCAATCATTTAAAGTGTCATTAAGAGTAAAATGACATTCTCTATGTGCTCTAGGTAAACTTTGAGTGGATACACAATTCCTGTTTTTTTTGTATTTGGTCAAGCAGAATAATGTATGAGAAAATAAAGCTCTTTCATGTATTCGTGTTATATGTGGGAATATTATTACTGGTTTTGCTACCATAACATGCAATATTGCAAGTTTGGCAGAAATAAGTGACTACTGGTCAGTATAATCATATGAGGATAATATCGGGGTACAAGATCCTTTCCTGTTTTTCATGGAGTTAGAGAACAACATGGTGTGTTGCATGTTGCACATTCAGGATTGCTACATGATTAGCATGTGATCTTTAGACAAGTGAATGTCTAACTGACATTGTCAAGTGACAGCGAGAAGAAGAACGTTTCAGCTTGTGGAGTATCTTCCAAGTTAGATATACCATCCCGCAAGGTCAAGATTTACTGAAATGGATTATACTTAGAGTTGGGAAGCCTTACTTTTAACATTTTAATAAGTTTTTATTCCCTAGGTATGGGCGTTTTCAAGCTGTCCCTCGAGTTTTTCATCATGCTCTGCAATGAGATTTTCTACCTCTTCATGATCATTGTCCTGACAAGCAAAGTCCAAGATGGGTAGATTGTCGTTCATTCGCTTCGTATCTGGTACTTACTTGCTTACTCTTTTTACTTGTCTGCTGAGTTCACTATCAGAAGTTCAGAATCACAACTTGATGAGAACATTCTGAGCTAACTAAATATAGCGCGCTTCTCTTTTTATTATACATTCTTTGGAATACTACATTTATAAATTGTTACTCTTTGCTCTAATTCTCATCTTGCTGAGGATTAAATTCTTGGCAAGTAGTTTGATCAGATAGTTCTTAGTAGCGCATTTTCCCAGTCACAAAATTTTCCTTTATCCCCAAGGATAAGTTAGAGCACAAAAATGAAATCAGAAACTGGGGTGGATATTGTTAGGCATGGCATTGTTGTACATCTATGCCTGCCTTCACTATGCACCATAGCATTCACGCGGATAGGATGCAACATAAATGTATTGTAACATCCAGAAATAACAAGCTAGCTGAAAAGATATACATACTATTGACTTAACAGTTGTGAAATATTTGGAGTTGCCCCAAAGAGTAATAGAGGTTCAGAGTTACAATGGAAGCCACCACCCACTGAAACTGCAACGAGTTAACTGGGGGAAGCCAAGTTCTGTCCTTGCATTGTTTTCTTCTACTATTTTTGTTGTATATTAGTACGTCGGTTGGTGTGAAATTCCCCATGTTTTGGTTAATCTACTAGGCAGTAAAAATAAGTTCAGTTTGGTAAGCTGTACACTTGTTAAACCACTTTTAACTGAACTTGTACAAGCATCAAATCTAGGATAGCAGTAGTTTCATCTTATTGTTCTACCAACCCGAGTTTGAGGTGTATTTGTGGTACTTTGAAGTATAAAAATTGCACTAATTGTCCTTCCTCTTATTTTTGGTATTCTTTTAGCTCAGGCTTACACTTTGTGACTGGGCATTAAATTAAGTTCTTCTGTTTTGCTGTTGCAACGAGAGTAAAAATGAGATGCGCTGCCACATGAAAAACTCAGACCAATTGATAAGATACCAAATCTGGGCACTATGTAGTTGTTCTGCATCTGAAATCTCTTTATATAGTAGTTGAGTATGCTGTAGTTAATTCCACTGATATTTGTGTGTCAGTTATTTGGTTATTTGGTCTGAACCTACAATCCATGGTTAGTAATTATTTAGTCTGAACCTACAATTCCTTTTCATGTCTTGTTGTATAATTCTCTTGACACAAAGAGTTTCCGGAGGTTGGATGGCAATTTGAAAATTCCAGTGTGTGCTTCAAGATGTGTGCATCTAATTTTGGACCCTATTCATGTTGGTTCAGCATGTTTCCACCACACTCCATATCTCACAGGATTTAGAGCAGAGGGCCTTTTATAGTAAATACTACATAACATAGTGTTGTTTGGTGGGATGCAATTTTTTTTGTTTCATTCATCCGCTATCCTTGTTGTATTTTACATAGCTTATAATACTATTTCCTTTGTTTCAGGGGGAGGATACGCAATATAGGAAAACTTGACTAAGCTTTGTGAAATTTTGGTTCCATTGGGTGACTTTTATTTTCCTTTGATGGCTATGATGCACATGTAAAATCACATAATTTGATCCTCCCGAGTCTGGTAGATTCGCTACCAATGGTCTACTTAGCACTTATCTTGTGCTGCATAATTGTTTCAGATTACCATCCTTGTACAACAGCAAATCAACTATGTGCCTCTTTTGAGAAGCAAAGATGTTGATTGTCCACCTTGAAGGTTATAGTTGCTAAAGAGTCTACACAGGAGAAATATTTTATCTCACAACTTTCACTTGATTAGTCTAAGAATGAAAGGAAGTATGCATTAAATATACAAAAGTCTCCATAAGGTTAGCTTAAGATGGTAGTGTCCTATCTTTAAATCCTCCAAGAACGCTAGAAACTAATTTTATTACTGACTGGACATATCTGTCATGCATGTTTAGTACCTTGACTCTTTAATCTTTATATATAGACAAAGCTCTGTATCGAGAGATGAAGCGTTTGGGAGCCTGGATGAAGAATGCTTCCGAGGTGGAAAAAGAGGAGAACTATTGAGAATGCTTCCAAACCACTCAGAATTTCTGTTCCTTTTTGAGTCGCGGATTCCTTGTTTGATACAATACATCTGAAGAGCCCTTTTTGCGCACTGTTCAAATAAGCTCTTCATTTTTGTGAGTCTGGTCAAACAATGCACTTCAAATAATGAAGTTATTGTATCGGGGATACTTAGCCAAATGTTGTACTTATCATCCTAGATAATCCATATTCATTATGTATATATGTATCATATTTCCATTTATTTTCTTTCGGGAATAGCACATCGTATTTCCATGTTTATGTTCTTTAGTTGTTTGAATTAAAAAAAGGTGTAGAAGAACAAAAACTATAGAAAAGGGAACACATTAAATAGAGGTGGAATTTGAAAAATGGATTGACTTGCCAGGATGTGCATTGCACGTGCATGCTTACTAGTTCCAACTAGGAGAAGGGGGAAGGAGGAGGTGGAGAGAAGGAAGGAGAAGGGGGGCTGCACCCCCTTCCCTTTCCCAATTCGGATTGGGGCAAGGGGAGCCACACGCCACCTCATGCTGCCTCTCCTATTCCACCACTTTGGGCCCAATAACCCCCGGGGGGCTTCCGGTAACCCCCCGGTACTCCGGTATATATCCGATAACTCCCAGAACCATTCCGGTGTCCGAATATAGTCGTCCAATATATCAATCTTCATGTCTCAACTATTTAGAGACTCCTCGTCATGTCCGTGATCACATCTGGGACTCCGAACAACCTTCGGTACATCAAAACTCATAAACTCATAATATAACCGTCATCGAAACGTTAAGCGTGCGGACCCTACGGGTTCGAGAACTATGTAGACATGACCGAGACACGTCTCCGGTCAATAACCAATAGCGGAACCTGGATGCTCATATTGGCTCCCACATATTCTACGAAGATCTTTATCGGTCAGACTGCATAACAACATACGTTGTTCCCTTTGTCATCGGCATGTTACTTGCCCGAGATTCGATCGTCGGTATCTCAATACCTAGTTCAATCTCGTTACCGGCAAGTCTCTTTACTCGTTCCATAATACATCATCCCGAAACTAACTCATTAGTTGCAATGCTTGCAAGGCTTAAGTGATGTGCATTATCGAGAGGGCCCAGAGATACCTCTCCGACAATCGGAGTGACAAATCCTAATCTCGAAATATGCCAACCCAACAAGTACCTTTGGAGACACCTGTAGAGCACCTTTATAATCACCCAGTTACATTGTGATGTTTGGTAGCACACAAAGTGTTCCTCCGGTAAACGGGAGTTGCATAATCTCATAGTCATAGGAACATGTAGAAGTCATGAAGAAAGCAATAGCAACAAACTAAACGATCAAGTGCTAAGCTAACAGAATGGGTCAAGTCAATCACATCATTCTCCTAATGATGTGACCCCGTTAATCAAATGACAACCCATGTCAATGGCTAGGAAACATAACCATCTTTGATCAACGAGCTAGTCAAGTAGAGGCATACTAGTGACACTCTGTTTGTCTATGTATTCACACATGTATTATGTTTCCGATTAATACAATTCTAGCATGAATAATAAACATTTATCATGATATAAGGAAATAAATAATAACTTTATTATTGCCTCTAGGGCATATTTCCTTCAGTCTCCCACTTCCACAAGAGTTAATAATCTAGATTACATAGTAATAATTCTAACACCCATGGAGCCTTGGTGCTGATCATGTTTTGCTTGTGGAAGAGGCTTAGTCAACGGGTCTTCAATATTCAGATCCGTATGTATCTTGCAAATTTCTATGTCTCCCACCTGGACTAGATCCCGGATGCAATTGGAGCATCTCTTGATGTGCTTGGTTCTCTTGTGAAATCTGGATTCCTTCGCCAAGGCAATTGCACCAGTATTGTCACAAAAGATTTTCATTGGACCCGATGCACTAGGTATGACACCTAGATCGGATATGAACTCCTTCATTTGCTGCTTCCGAAGCAGCTATGTACTTCACTTCACATGTAGATCCCGCCACGACACTTTGTTTAGAACTGCACCAACTGACAGCTCCACCGTTCAATATAAACACGTATCCAGTTTGCAATTTAGAATCGTCTGGATCAGTGTCAAAGCTTGCATCAACGTAACCATTTACAATGAGCTCTTTGTCACCTCCATAAACGAGAAACATGTCCTTAGTCCTTTTCAGGTATTTCAGGATGTTCTTGATCGCTGTCCAGTGATCCACTCCTGGATTACTTTGGTACCTCCCTACTAGACTTATTGCAAGGCACACATCAGGTCTGGTACACAGCAATGCATACATGATAGAGCCTATGGCTGAAGCATAGAGAACATCTTTCATTTTCTCTCTATCTTCTGCAGTGGTCGGGCGTTGAGTCCTACTCAACTTCATACCTTGTAACACAGGCAAGAACCCTTTCTTTGCTTCATCCATTTTGAAGTTCTTCAAAACTTTGTCAAGGTACGTGCTTTGTGAAAGTCCAATTAAGCGTCTTGATCTATCTCTATAGATCTTAATGCCCAATATATAAGCAGCTTCACCGAGGTCTTTCATTGAAAAACTCTTATTCAAGTATCCCTTTATGCTATCCAGAAATTCTATATCATTTCCAATCAACAATATGTCATCCACATATAATATTAGAAATGCTACAGAGCTCCCACTCACTTTCTTGTAAATACAGGCTTCTCCAAAAGTCTGTACAAAACCAAGTGCTTTGATCACACTATCAAAGCATTTATTCCAACTCCGAGAGGCTTGCACCAGTCCATAAATGGATCGCTGGAGCTTGCACACTTTGTTAGCTCCCTTTGGATCGACAAAACCTTCTGGTCGCATCATATACAACTCTTCTTCCAGAAGTCCATTCAGGAATGCAGTTTTGACATCCATCTGCCAAATTTCATAATCATAAAATGCGGCAATTGCTAACATGATTCGGACAGACTTAAGCATCGCTACGGGTGAGAAGGTCTCATCGTAGCCAATCCCTTGAACTTGTCGAAAACCTTTCGCAACAAGTCGAGCTTTATAGACAGTAATATTACCGTCAGCGTCAGTCTTCTTCTTGAAGATCCATTTATTCTCAATTGCTTGCCGATCATCGGGCAAGTCAACCAAAGTCCACACTTTGTTCTCATACATGGATCCCATCTCAGATTTCATGGCCTCAAGCCATTTTGCAGAATCAGGGCTCACCATCGCTTCTTCATAGTTTGTAGGTTCATCATGGTCTAGTAACATAAAGTTCCAGAACAGGATTACCGTACCACTCTGGCGCGGATCTTACTCTCGTTGATCTACGAGGTTCAGTAATAACTTGATCTAAAGTTTCATGATCATGATCATTAACTTCCTCACTAATTGGTATAGTCATCACAGGAACCGGTTTCTGTGATGAGCTACTTTCCAATAAGGGAGCAGGTACAGTTACCTCATCAAGTTCTACTTTCCTCTCACTCACTTCTTTCGAGAGAAACTCCTTCTCTAGAAAGGATCCATTCTTAGCAACGAATGTCTTGCCTTCGGATCTGTGATAGAAGGTGTACCCAACAGTTTCCTTTGGGTATCCTATGAAGACACATTTCTCCGATTTGGGTTCGAGCTTATCAGGTCGAAGTTTTTTCACATAAGCATCGCAGCCCCAAACTTTAAGAAACGACAACTTTGGTTTCTTGCCAAATCACAGTTCATAAGGCACCATCTCAACGGATTTCGATGGTGCCCTATTTAACATGAATGCGGCCGTCTCTAAAGCATAACCCCAAAACGATAGCGGTAAATCAGTAAGAGACATCATAGATTGCACCATACCTAGTAAAGTACGATTACGACGTTCGGACACACCATTACGCTGTGGTGTTCCGGGTGGCGTGAGTTGCGAAACTATTCCGCTTTGTTTCAAATGTAGACCAAACTCGTAACTCAAATATTCTCCTCCACGATCAGATCGTAGAAGCTTTATTTTCTTGTTACGATGATTTTCAACTTCACTCTGAAATTCTTTGAACTTCTCAAATGTTTCAGACTTATGTTTCATCAAGTAGATATACCCATATCTACTTAAATCATCTGTGAAGGTGAGAAAATAACGATATCCGCCACGAGCCTCAACATTCATCGGACCACATACATCTGTATGTATGATTTCCAACAAATCTGTTGCTCTCTCCATAGTACCGGAGAACGACATTTTAGTCATCTTGCTCATGAGGCACGGTTCGCAAGTACCAAGTGATTCATAATCAAGTAGTTCCAAGAGTCCATCAGTATGGAGTTTCTTCATGCGCTTTACACCGATATGACCTAAACGGCAGTGCCACAAATAAGTTGCACTATTTTATCAACTCTGCATCTTTTGGCTTCAACATTATGAATATGTGTATCACTACTATCGAGATTCATCAAAAATAGACCACTCTTCAAGGGTGCATGACCATAAAAGATATTACTCATATAAATAGAACAACCATTATTCTCTGATTTAAATGAAAAACCGTCTCGCATCAAACAAGATCCAGATATAATGTTCATGCTCAACGCTGGCACCAAATAACAATTATTTAGATCTAATACTAATCCCAAAGGTAGATGTAGAGGTAGCGTGCCGACCGCGATCACATCGACTTTGGAACCATTTCCCACGCGCATCGTCACCTCGTCCTTTGCCAGTGTTCGCTTAATCCGTAGTCCCTGTTTGGAGTTGCAAATATTAGCAACAGAACTAGTATCAAATACCCAGGTGCTACTGCGAGCTCTAGTAAGGTACACCTCAATAACATGTATATCACATATACCTTTGTTCACCTTGCCATCCTTCTTATCCGCCAAATACTTGGGGCAGTTCCGCTTCCAGTGACCAGTCTGCTTGCAGTAGAAGCACTTAGTTTTAGGCTTAGGTCCAGACTTGGGTTTCTTCTCCTGAGCAGCAACTTGCTTACCGTTCTTCTTGAAGTTCCCCTTCTTCTTCCCTTTGCCCTTTTTCTTGAAATTAGTGGTCTTATTGACCATCAACACTTGATGCTCCTTCTTGATTTCTACCTCCGCAACCTTTAGCATCGCGAAGAGCTCGGGAATAGTCTTATTCATCCCTTGCATATTATAGTTGATCACGAAACTTTTGTAGCTTGGTGGTAGTGATTGAAGAACTCTGTCAATGACACTATCAACAGGAAGATTAATTCCCAGCTGAGTCAAGTGATTATGATACCCAGACATTTTGAGTATATGTTCACTGATAGAACTATTCTCCTCCATCTTCCAGCTATAGCACTTATTGGAGACTTCATATCTCTCAATCCGGGCATTTGCTTGAAACATTATCTTTAACTCCTGGAACATCTCAGATGCTCCATGACGTTCAAAACATCGTTGAAAACCCGGTTCTAAGCCATAAAGCATGGCACACTAAACTATCGAGTAGTCATCAGCTTTGCTCTGCCAGACATTCATAACATCTGGTGTTGCTCCTACAGCAAGCTTGGCACTTAGCGGTGCTTCCGGGACGTAATTCTTCTGTGCAGCAATGAGGATAATCCTCAAGTTACGGACCCAGTCCGTGTAATTGCTACCATCATCTTTCAACTTTGCTTTCTCAAGGAACGCATTAAAATTCAACAGAACAACAGCATGGGCCGTCTATCTACAATCAACATAGACAAGCAAGATACTATCAGGTACTAAGTTCATGATAAATTTAAGTTCAATTAATCATATTACTTAAGAACTCCCACTTAGAAAGACATCCCTCTAATCTTCCAAGTGATCACGTGATCCAAATCAACTAAACCATAACCGATCATCCCGTGAAATGGAGTAGTTTTCAATGGTGAACATCACTATGTTGATCATATCTACTATATGATTCACGCTCGACCTTCCGGTCTCAGTGTTCCGAGGCCATATCTACATATGCTAGGCTCGTCAAGTTTAACTTGAATATTCCGCGTGTGCAAAACTGGCTTGTACCCGGTGTAGATGGACGTAGAGCTTATCACACCCGATCATCACGTGGTGTCTGGGCACGACGAACTTTGGCAACGGTGCATACTCAGGGAGAACACTTTTATCTTGAAATTTAGTGAGAAATCATCTTATAATGCTACCGTCAATCAAAGCAAGATAAGATGCACAAAAGATAAAAATCACATGCAATCAATATAAGTGATATGATATGGCCATCATCATCTTGTGCTTGTGATCTCCATCTCCGAAGCACCGTCATGATCACCATCGTCACCGGCGTGACACCTTGATCTCCATCGTAGCATCGCTGTCATCTCGCCAATCTTATGCTTTTACGACTATCGCTACCGCTTAGTGATAAAGTAAAGCATTATAGGGCGATTGCATTGCATACAATAAAGCGACAACCATATGGCTCCTGCCAGTTGTCGATAACTCGGTTACAAAACATGATCATCTCATACAATAAAATTTAGCATAATGTCTTGACCATATCATATCACAACATGCCCTGCAAAAACAAGTTAGACGTCCTCTACTTTGTTGTTGCAAGTTTTACGTGGCTGCTACGGGCTGAGCAAGAACCATTCTTACCTACGCATCAAAACCACAACGATAGTTTGTCAAGTTGGTGCTGTTTTAACCTTCGTAAGGACCGGGCGTAGCCACACTTGGTTCAACTAAAGTTGGAGAAACTGACACCCGCCAGCCACCTGTGTGCAAAGCACGTCGGTAGAACCAGTCTCGCGTAATGTCGGTCCGGGCCGCTTCATCCAACAATACTGTCGAACCAAAGTATGACATGCTGGTAAGCAGAGTGACTTATATCGCCCACAACTCACTTGTCTTCTACTCGTGCATATAACATCAATGCATAAAACCTGGCTCGGATGCCACTGTTGGGGAACGTAGTAATTTCAAAAAAATTCCTACGCAAACGCAAGATCATGGTGATGCATAGCAACGAGAGGGGAGAGTGTTGTCTATGTACCCTCATAGACCGAAAGCGGAAGCGTTAGCACAACACGGTTGATGTAGTCGTACGTCTTCACGATCCGACCGATCCAAGTACCGAACGCACGGCACCTCCGAGGTCAACACACGTTCAGTTCGATGACGTCCCACAAACTCTGATCCAGTAGAGCTTCACGGGAGGGTTCCGTCAGCATGACGGTGTGGTGACGATGATGATGTTCTACCGACGCAGGGCTTCGCCTAAGCACTGCTACATATGATCGAGGTGGATTATGGTGGAGGGGGGCACCGCGCACGGCTAAGAGATCAAGAGATCAATTGTTGTGTCTATGGGGTGCCCCCTCCTCTGTATATAAAGGGGGGAGGAGGAGGGGGCCGACCAAGAGGAGGAGGCGCGCTCAAGGGGGGCAATCCTACTCCAAGTAGGTTTTGCCCCCCTTTCCTATTCCAACTAGGAGAAGGGGGAAGGAGGAGGTGGAGAGAAAGAAGGAGAAGGGGGGCCGCGCCCCCTTCCCTTTCCCAATTCGGATTGGGGCAAGGGGGGCCGCGCGCCACATCTTCCTGCCTCTCCTCTTGCACCACTTTTGGCCCATGAGGCCCAATAACCCCCCGGGGGGCTCCAGTAACCCCCCGGTACTCCGGTATATATCCGATAACCCCCGGAACCATCCCGGTGTCCGAATATAGTCGTCCAATATATCAATCTTCATGTCTCGACCATTTCGAGACTCCTCGTCATGTCCGTGATCACATACGGGACTCTGAACAACCTTCGATACATCAAAACTCATAAACTCATAATATAACCGTCATCGAAACGTTAAGCGTGCGGACCCTACGGGTTCGAGAACTATGTAGACATGACCGAGACACGTCTCCGGTCAATAACCAATAGAGGAACCTGGATGCTCATATTGGCTCCCACATATTCTATGAAGATCTTTATCGGTCAGACCGCATAACAACATACGTTGTTCCCTTTGTCATCGGTATGTTACTTGCCCGAGATTCGATCGTCCGTATCTCAATACCTTGTTCAATCTCGTTACCGGCAAGTCTCTTTACTCATTCCATAATACATCATACCGCAACTAACTCATTAGTTGCAATGCTTGCAAGGCTTAAGTGATGTGCATTACCGAGAGGGTCCAGAGATACCTCTCCGACAATCGGAGTGACAAATCCTAATCTCGAAATACGCCAACCCAACACGTACCATTGGAAACACCTGTAGAGCACCTTTATAATCACCCAGTTACGTTGTGACGTTTGGTAGCACACAAAGTGTTCCTCCGGTAAACGGGAGTTGCATAATCTCATAGTCATAGGAACATGTATAAGTCATGAAGAAAGCAATAGCAACAAACTAAACGATCAAGTGCTAAGCTAACAGAATGGGTCAAGTCAATCACATCATTCTCCTAATGATGTGATCCCATTAATAAAATGACAACCCATGTCAATGGCTAGGAAACATAACCATCTTTGATCAACGAGCTAGTCAAGTAGAGGCATACTAGTGACACTCTGTTTGTCTATGTATTCACACATGTATTATGTTTCCGGTTAATACAATTCTAGCATGAATAATAAACATTTATCATGATATAAGGAAATAAATAATAACTTTATTATTGCCTCTAGGGCATATTTCCTTCAGAGTCCCCGACCTCGGCTGTGCCGGACGTTGGACGGCGGTAGGTAGGACGCGTGGCTGACGGTTCTCCCGTCGTTGGCCGCCAGCATGGCCACCGCTTGTGCGGTTGCATCCGCGTCCGGCTACGCCGCTATTGCATCGCGAGAGGTGACTTGAGCGAGGGCGGCGACCTTGAGCTTCATCCCCAAAGACAAGCTCTCCCGCAGAGCGTTCGCACTTGTGGTCATGGCGGATGTGGTGCCAGGTAGGAGGACGATGCGCTATGGTGTGGAGGTTAGCTGGGCGTTGCCGCTTTAAGTAGCGCATTCCGGTGAGGCCAAGCGTACGGGTGCATCATTAAGTCACCGGAGTTGGTTCCTTGGGCACCGAGCCTCTTAACAACGACATACGAATGGACAGCATGAATGCGGGCAGCTGGCACCGGCTGGGAACGCACCGCGTGACGGCACGAGGGACGAGAGTTTTGGTGTGCCAGGGTAGTCAGTTGCAGTCGTGGCAACGTTGGAGATGCCCTTTGCTCACATGCGATCCCCACATGTCATTGAAAAAGCAAGATGACCCGGCATGGTCTCAGGTCCAGAGGATGCAGTTGGCCGCGCTACACCACTCCGCGGACGCGTCGTGGCGCCCCGTGCATCCTCGATGAGCCAGGTGTTGGGGTGTGTTTGGATTGTGGCCAAAGTGCACCTTACCAAAATTTTGGTCATGACCCAAAGATTGGTCTTTGTTTGGATGGTTACCATTTTTTTGGCATGCCAATGAACTCTAGCCAACTCTAGTTCATTTTTCTTGCCAATGTTGGCCAAATCATGGGCAACCAATACCTCAACCAAAATTTTGGTCATGACCCAAAGATTGGTCTTTGTTTGGATGGTTGCCATTTCTTTGGCATGCCAATGAACTCTAGCCAACTCTAGTTCATTTTTCTTGCCAATGTTGGCCAAATCATGGGCAACCAATACCTCAACCAAAATTTTGGCTACCCAATGCTTTGATGGGGCAACCTTGGGCACAAACCAAACATACCATTGGTCGTGCCACAGCACTAACGCCACCCTCGGCACACTGAAACCGACCGTGTCTAGCTACGATATGAGCGTGTCGCTCACCGCGGTCGCTGTGTCCAGAGGCGGTGCTGGAGATGCGCCCCGTTGTTGGCCCCAACGACCCACATGAATGGTTGTTGGTGGCGAGGAGGTCATGGGCCAACTCCTCCATTGGACTAGTCGGCGCTACATCGTCCCGACGGGTGTGCCCCACATGTCGGTTTCCCTGTTTTCCCGGCCATATCCGAGCGTCAGTGCTCCGCGTTGTGCATTAGGCCTTTCACTATGTAGGCCAAGCGAGACAAATTATTGTTTATTTGAGTTGTTCAAGTATAATCATGTGGCGATCGCTTATTTCTCATTCCTCTCCAACCCTCTTCTCCATCGATCATGTCGCCCTCCAGTCGAGTCCATCCTCTCGCATGCCTCATTGAACATTCCGCCAAGTATCATTCGCACATACCCACCCTAGTCCTCTTTCAATAGATCTCCGGACCCCGAGATGAAATCGAGAGGGAACGAGTGGGGGCACGTGATACCTAAGGCGGATTCAAAATTTTGAACCGGTGATCATAGAATCCGCAAATCCTATATAAAGGGTATTCAATGTTCGTTTCGTTTTTGAACGTACAATATACTCCCTCCTATCCTTTCTAGTTTACATATAAGTTTTATGTGTAGTCAAAGTATCTCGAGATGGTATCAACATTCAACAACGCCCAATCAATATTGTTAGATTCGTACGTACTCCTAGATTCGTACTCGAGATGGTTTCCAATTTGACTATTGACAAGATTAATAGTACATGAGATGTATAATGTGAAAATTATATCGTTGGAAACTCCTTTCACATACGAATTTGACCGCATGCTTTGTGTAAGTTGCATGCCATATATTATTACTCTAACATTTGGTCAAAGTTAGCCTCGAAAAACGCATTAGACCCTGTATGCTTTGTGTAAGTTGCATGTCATATGTTATTACTCTAACATTTGTGTAAGTTGCATGTCATATATTATTACTTTAGCATTTGGTCAAATTAGTATAGTGGAAGTGGATCCTCTGACGTAGGTATCCCTGCCTTACCCTCCCTTTCGGTCACTTACTGGCGGACCCCATGCTTGCTAGGCCCCGCATGTCAGTTACTCAATGGGTTCGGCCACGTCAGGGGATCCTCATCCATAGTATACTCCCTCTGTTTTTATTTACTCCGCATAAAACGGAGGGAGTGGTGATATAATAAATGACGTGGGCGGGGGAGGGGGAGGGACGTCGGTTTGCTCTCAACTGCGGTCCCACAAGCGAGAAAAAACGCAAGACGAAGCGCGTTCTATTGGGTGAGAGACATGGAGGGTCCAGCATGCCGGGCTGCAACGCGAACGCGGCAAGAGCGATGTACAGTCAAAACCGATTGACTGGTCGTCACCGGAACCACTATTCACACCAGAACCTTCACTGCTCGGCCTACGCCAGTCACTGCCCTAAAACCACAGCAAATCTCCAGCCCATTCCCCCACCTTTCGATCCCCTAGCCCGCATCAAGCGTCCCCTAGTTCGCCGGAAAGCCATGGTGCGCCGCAAGATCACTTACTACAAGATGCTGATGCCGGAGCGCCGCGCAGAAATCGCGGCGGTGGTCGGCGCCACAGACCTCCGTTCCCAAGCTCGCTTTGCGGCGGGCCAATCCCCGAGTTCTCTGGAGCCAAGCTACGAGGAGGAGGAAGCCGATCCAATGTTCATGGAGGAGGTCGCGGCGCAGAAGGCCCCCGATGGGTATGAGACGATGGATGTCGACTTCGTGCCGGCGTCCGAGTCCCCCATGGTGCAGGCGGGCCAGCGGTTCAACATGGCGATACTAAAGGAGGACCGGGAGGCAGAGGCTCAACTCGACGCGGAGCACGCGCATGCCCCTGCCATCGAGGCTCTCCTGCAGGTGGAATCGGATGTCGTGGATGTGAACCGGGTGGCGGAGGCTCAACTTGAGGCAAAGGGCGCGGATTCCGCTGCCATCGAGGCCCTCCTGTAGGCGGAACCAGATGTCCTGGACTTGAAACGGGCGGCAGAGGCTCAACTCGACGCAGAGCGCGTGGATGCCGCTCTCATTGACGCCCTCCTCCAGGCGGAACCGGACGTCCTGGACTTGAACCGGGCGGCGGAGGATCGACTCGACGCAGAACGCACGGATGCCGTTGCCATCGAGGCCCTCCTGCAGGCGGAACCGGACGTCCTCGACTTGAACCGGGCTATGCTCTCGTCCGTGCAGAGCGCCCGCACGCTTCGCTTGAATGGGTAGCTGGAGGCCGAGGACAACCACGATGCAGAGACACACGTCGGCAGCGACGGCTGGTTCGCGCCGGCAGCCAAAGACGATGAGGCCGTCTCTTTCCGCGAGCAGTGATAGTTTTTCTTTATGTTGTTGTTTTTATGGATCTTTTGCTGTGTAAAAACATATATTTTTTATGCAAGTCGCCTGACTTGGGTTAGTCTACCATTTCAGGTGGTTGGATGAATATCCTACGTCTCCTAACCCTTCTTTCCTTCTTCCTCACCTCTTCTTCTTCCCCAACAGACCACCGCACGGGTCGTACGGATATTCCCCAACATGCGCTTGGATAAACATACTCTATGAACGAAAATTATGTGTCAGGGATAGGATGGCTGAGTTTGGTTTGTTCACATGCGACAGCACATGTCAGTGAGGGCGCGTTCCCTTGGTTGGGTTTACGGCGTGCAGGAGCAACTGTGTGAGGGTGCGGTGCGACCGCGGCGTGCAGGAGTGACCGTGTGAGGGTGTGGTGCGACCGCGACAGCCGTGCGCAAGTGTACCTCCTTCTCATTTTGAAAACTTTAGGCAAGCTTGGCAAAAATGTGTGGCGAAGTTTGGCAATGCAAGGCCTAGACCCAAACAGGACAAGTACGCACGTACTAGGAGTACTAGTGTTAAAAAAGAAAGGCGGGGTTTCCTTCGCGGGATTCAATTGATACACATCCTCATTTCACGTGTCAATTAATGCGTATTTTTTTCTCCAAAGACCAAAGAGCTAACCATCTCACTCCTCATCGCTTGATTAATGCAGCGCCATGCAAACCAACCTTCTCACTTCCGCATGCATGCATGTCGTCTCTCTCTCCCCTGTCCATCTCTCTGCACGCATGCTCCTCTCGCTCTCTCTCCTATTTCTGCATGCAAGCAGCTCTCTCTGCCTTGGGAATATGCGAAGCACATGGGAAAGAGAGATGGGATTACTGCAGGCACGCATGCGGTGGAAAGGGATGGAGGGCCCGGTTGGAAAGAGCAGCGAAAAAATGCCAATGCGCAGAGCATTGCAGGGAAAACGAAATTTTCTTAGACGCAGACAAAAAAGGACTGGAGGGAGTACTACTAGGAGTACTAGTGCGGTGAGATGGTTTCTCAAAGAAGACGATGCAGAAGCGGAGTCAGCGAAGAGTGAAATGATGGTTGCTTCGTCTGTGCTTTTGTGATTTGACGCCTCACTGCTTTGTGATTTGTGATAGAAGGGACAGGGGAGTAGACTCTATGCTCTATACTGTACTACATGCGTCCAAGCATGGGAGAAAGAGGAGATACATTGCATTTTTCTATTCCTTCAATCAATCAATTAGGGAGCTTTGCTTCCATCTTTTTGGCTTTGGCAACACCGTCCACAATGGTTCCCATGATGCCAAAAGCTATTTTCACATTTGGCTACACACTGTGGATGCCCTTAACCGTACCACTTGGTTTTGCTCCTGTGTGCTATATATAAAAATCTCAATTATATTGATCTAAAAAATTATAGAATCAAGATTAGTAAAAAGGAGGTGATTTTGCCGCGCAGATGGCGGGGGAGGTTTCTTATTTGAGCAGCTACGTAGCCCTTTGTAAGTCTAGGATTAGGTTTCTTATTTTCGGAGGACGTTGTCCTGGTGGTTTACTAACATGTGGTCCCATGTGTTAGTGCTTTACCAAGCCGATCCACGTCCCACATGAGGCAGAACAGTGGCAGAAGAAACACATGGTTAAGTTGAAGAAGATGAGGGAGAAGCGGATTCAGCAACGAGTGAAATGATGGTTGCTTCGTCCCTCCAACTTAACTGCGGGAAAGGTGCACCTTTGTGATTTGACGCCTCATTGCTCATTACTACGCCGGCGCCATGACTGGGGTGCTTCACCCCGGCTGCTCTGCACTATATTCCGGTATGGCACGTGGACCCGGTAGCTTGATGTCCCACATGTCGGCAAAAGGGACTAGAAGATTTATGAAAGCGAGTGCTCCACTCTTATGACGGAGGAGTAGACGACACGACGGCGTAGTGAACTGTCACTTGTACTGTATAGTACTATAGTTTTGTTGTTTTGCACGATCCATCGATACAAACCCGATTAAACAGGAAAGGGCAGGATTTTTCCCGCGCGGTAGATAATATTGGCTATACATTTCAACGGCAATTTTAATGTATGCAAACTTAATAATTATAAGTAACAATATGATATCTAGTAAAACTAAAAACACATATGATTTATTGTGTTAGAGTGTAGTAGTAGTGCTGTATTGCATAGTTGTTAGATGTAACATGCGAGAACGTGTAGAGATGTAGTTTTGGAGGGCCTACAGAGAGAAAAGCGTAATACGTTCACCAAACTTCAAAATAAGCTGATTACGGTCACTATGTATGTTTGGCGGTGATTATACGGTCACTTGCTCACAGTTCAGCATCGAATTGCACTCTATTGACCGGCCAAATAGTCTGCATGGCG
This sequence comes from Triticum aestivum, assembly GCF_018294505.1. Lineage (NCBI taxonomy): Eukaryota > Viridiplantae > Streptophyta > Magnoliopsida > Poales > Poaceae > Triticum > Triticum aestivum. The sequence goes on along the minus strand of NC_057800.1, from coordinate 686,065,852 downwards.
CCATGTTGACTAGTTAAATTGACCATGTTCCTTGTGGGTCCCACCTATCAGTTTGCATAGGCAAAAGGTCAGATAAACACAAATTTACGCATGCGCGACAAGGCTCCAACCCGTGCGCGGGAATCACCTGGTTGTGTATGTGTCTGTCAGGGCCTGATGTGTGCACATGCACGTGTAGGTTGAGCACTTGAGCGTGAGAGTGTGTGTTGGTCGTGTGGTGTACTGGTGTATGCATGCATGCGTGTGTGTGTGTGTGTGAGTGTTGCGTGCGTGTGAGTGTTGCGTGCGTGCGTGGCTGCGTGTGTACGTGTGAGTGTTGCGTGCGTGCGTGGGTGCATGTGTTTGTGTGAGTGTTGCGTGGATGCAGTTCGTGTGCATGCGTGCGTGTGTGTATAATCACCACACCAGATCCTGTGTGTTAAAACAGACGGCTAAGCATACCAATACAAGGCCACATTTTCCGCTGTGCCCGCGGTCATGACTTCGAACCACCGTCCAAATATTTTTGTTGTTGTTTGTTTTCATTCTTACTAGCAAGATGCCCGTGCGTTGCACGTAACATCAAGATGCATTTGTATGACTTGTTTATCTTGTGAGAGTAAAGGATGAACGAGGGAAGGACTTATTTGCAAATGTGGAGAGGTGTGTGGGTACCTTTTTGCAAAATTGCCATAGTTTCTTTCCTATCTGTCAGATATAAATCGGACGGCCTATATTGCAGGATGGCAGGCACACCATCATCACCAACTCTGTTTTTTTATAAGAGTGTATTTTATGTATTTTATAAGAGTGTAGATGTAGAGTAGATACAAGTCGACAGGTGGGCACGATGGTAGTGAGATAATGTGATGCAACACTAGAGGTGCCACGTGGAGCGTTTAACTGGTCAACTAGTCATGTCATGAGCAAATACAGAGTTGTACGCTGAGCTCGTGACTGTATAATAACCACTAAATGTAAATGGTGACCTTAATGAGTGGATTCTGAAGTCCAATGTACATATCGTGCTTTCGCTTCAAATACAATGATCGTCACTGCATATATCGCGAGAGAAAGATGAAACATGCGTGAATTTTCTGGGGGCTTACTTTTAGAGGACCTGGAGATAGTTTTGTGTGCATACGTGAAAGGGGCGTACAGGGGGGTATGCGATGGAGAGAGAGATGCTCTTCGTTTCTCTTTATTATGACTAACTTTGTATATAGTATAAAAATATACAAATTCACAGTGCGGAATAAATATTATTGTGGGCACCATGCAATGCAAATTAGCGTTCGTACACCTCCATATAACTGTGTAATGTTGTATATATGTAGAAACTCTAAAAATAATTTTTTGGCCACACTTTATTCAGAAGGAATGTTGTATGCGAAATAAACGTGAAGAGAGGGCTTTTTAGATCAATGGGGTATGTGATGTAACATGTGTGAATGTGTAGTTGATGCAGTTGGCGGGGCCTAGAGAGGTATGTGTGTGTATTACGTATTCAAGAGAGGCATGGATAGAGGGGCGGACGGGGGGGGGGGCATGGGAGAGATAGCACGAGAAATGAGAGTGGTCTAGAGAGAGAGGGACGAATATGACGTCACGACAAGAGATTCCATTCCCTTGAGTGTGTATATGCAAGGGGGGAGGGAATAGAGGCACTAGGAGAAATTTTCTGTGTGTGTGGTGTTTGTGTTGGTATGTGTGGGTGTGCGAAGATAAGGAGACGTGGGGTCAGAGGGTGTGTCACCGCGTGAGGTCCGGTGGGTCGAGGTGAGGCCCTTCGTTCGGTTCCGTCCTGCGCCACATTGGTCGGCCCGTGACGCATTTAGGAAGACCCATGGATGACTAGTCGTACAAGACAAAGATAGCAGAATTGTGAAGGACTCTGTGTCCACTGACAAACCCGGCTAGGATTTGTAACCCTAGGTTGTCGTACTAAGGTAACCCCTTTATCTCTGATATTACTATCCATCCAACCTAACTTTAAGGGGCATCCTACATAATGCTCTGCTAGAATCATACTCGTCGATTAGGAAGAGAGGTGTGAGACAATGCGTGAGAGATAGGCGTAAAGATAATGTGCGTACATGAGACACGTAGGCAGGTCCATGTATATAGAAAGGGTCGATGAGGATTGTGCGTGTGTATGTTTGCGAGAGGAAGAGTGCTTGTGATAAAAGTTAGTGGAAACAGTTGTAAATGGTTACGAGAGGGAGGGAGGGTTATATCTAGAGCATGTGTGCGAGAAAGACACCTCGGGAGAGAGTGTGTGAGCATGTCTGAGAGATCACCGATGGAGAGTGAAACTACATGTAAAAGACTGCTCTACACATTGATTAAAGATATAAATTGTATCCAAATATTAGGATGGGATCATGATATTTGCAATTCGTGTAAGGAGCGGTCATTGATCCATCAGACATCTAGATTCTATCGAATTTGAGCATGTCTATGTTATTATTCGACACAATTGATCCACATAGTTAGTATTTTGAACTCCAGACAATGCATCGCTTTAGCAATCGAATATAAACGTGAGTATAGTTCATGTTGTGTGTGTAAAGCACATTATACATACGAAAGTTACACAATGGACATTATAAATAGCTACCTATGAACTAGCATACATTTGAGTTCAACTTAAGGTGGTTTAAAAAAATCGAATTCAACATGAAGTCCATTCAATTATTTGAATTTGATATCATGGCATTTGTAAACCATATCTAAATTATGGGGGCACCAATCTTTGCTCTGATTTTGTACATAATAGCATATGTAGTCGTGTACAAAATAGATTCAAATTTAGCTCCTCCATTCCAAAATAATCATAGTTATAGGATTTTCAAGTGTCAAAGTTTCAAAAAGAAGCGGATAATTTAATGAGGTTTTCAAACATACAAGGTCAAATATAACGTTGTCTATTTAGGTCAATCCTCATAGTTCAAGAGTACTCTAAACGTGAATGCTTGTTTTTCAAAATTTTGAACGAAGCGCCAAAAGAGCCTCTACTCGCCCGAAATCACATGAGACCAATGTTTGGTAGTACAAGGAAATTACTTTTCTAATAACTCGGACCCGTGAAACCTACCGGCCCGACGTCCAAAGGTCTAAACCGGGGTAGGTTTGTAGCTTCATCTAGACGCCACACAACCGCATCCGAAAAACATTCATACACACAATGACCGCCTAAGCACACATGCACACGGCCGAAATCGCTCCCGCCCACTATCTGGGACACCTGGGATTACGATCCTACCCCCGACCCGCAGTAGGTCTGGAATTTAAGAGGGGGGCAAAGTTTGTACTTTCCCCAAATTTCAAACAAGCGCGTCCCCTCTTCTGTTCGAAAAAGCCAAAAACAAGCGCGTCCCAGACCGAAACATGGTCCCCCTCACCCGTCCGATTCCCCATTTGTACTCCGTGGGCGCCAAAACTACCTCTCCACCAGGCGCGAAACCCCGGCGTCCTCCGTCCGCCACCCCATCCCACCCATCAACCGCCACCCTCCTCCATCACGCCAGAGCCGATACCCCGATGTCGTCGTCCAACGCAACCTCAACCGCAACCCGTCGTCCATCCGTACCCGAGCCAGTTCAACCACGCCGTCCTGCACCTCACCGTTGCCGCTCCAACTTCACCACCCTCCACCGCACCAGAGCTGTTCCTGCTACGCCGTCCTTCGCAGCCTTGGATCTGCTTCCCCTCCGCCGACATACGGCCATAGCAACACAGTCAACAATTTGGCCATGGGTTCGTCCAAGCCTGCACCCTCCAGAATATCGGTTTCCCCGGTAAAAAGAAGAAGATCGCCGCGACATGTGGAGGTGACCACACCGCCAACCGAAAAAGGTACTCCTCTTCCCTTATTCATGCAAGTCTTACGTCTCTGGTTGCACGGTATTCATCCCACAGAAGACACTAGTTGACCGCTTCTTCTTGATACTAGATGTTCCTAGTAACTCGCGATGCACAAGGTTTCTCCTCATATACTATTTCACCTTAGCTAGAGGTCCGTCGCCCCCCTGAATTTCAATTTCTGGCCAGTTGATTCCCAATTAACGGAAGCATTCCCTGGTGTAACAGGCGCTAGTATGCCTATTACACCGGGAAAGCAGCGCCTTGGTGTTTATCTTAGGGGCATGTGCGGCCTAGAGCTACTGCGCCTGATCTAGAGGTCGGACGGGATTAAAGGGATGGCCTAGGGGCGCTGCCAAGCACGGCGGTGGTGTGAGGTTGATGGGAGGAAGGGGCGGCGGAGGCAGGGTGTAACATCCCAAATTTTCAATTTGGAATGTTATACATTAGATCATCATGCATATTTTATTTTCTTGCATTTTGGTCGATCCTAGAAATTTCACGCAACTCAAGGACCTTCGAAGAGAGTTGGAGATTTCGTTATTTTCATATTTGAGAGTTTTCTCGAATTTGAAAAAGAGGATCATTTGATTTATTTATTTCATCTTAAATAGTTTTTCTGTTATCAAAAATATAAGAGAGGGAATAATATGACTTTCCCAAAATTTAGGAAAAATGAAGATTTAATAAATATATCAAGTTTTGGTTTTGCCGGAGTTTTATTTGCATTTTTATTCGGATAGGGAAAAATGCGCGTTTTCGAAAATTGCATTTTAGGTTCGGAGTAAAGTTCATTTTGTTCGGCTCATTTTTAGGAGTCGGGGAAAATTTACTTTAGAATTTTTGGAGCCCGTTTAGATTTTCTTTTCTGTGTTTTTATGCGCGTGAAACCATTTAAAAAAAAAGAGCAGCTCCCGCAGGCCAGCCGGGCAAGGCCTAGGCCAGCCGCCACCCCAGCTCCCTGCGTGCCGTGCGCCAGGCAGCAAGGCGCCAGCCGCCGCCTCTTGCCTCTTGCTCTAGCCGAATCCTTTTAGGATTCTAGGCTAGTCCTTTTCCTTGTTTCGTTTTCCTTTTTCCTCTCTTTTTCTTGCCCCTACCCCAAGTAAACCCCCCCTCTCACCTATATAAATACCCCCATAGACACCCCTCCCCTCACACCAAAAACCCAAACCCCCTCTCCTCCCCAAGCCGCGCCCCACCCCGCGCCCCTCAGCCGCGCCACCGCCCTTGTGCCCTAGCGCCGCCGCCGCCCTAGCACGCCGCCGTCGCCACCGTTCGCCCCGCCTGGCCGGAGGTAGCCCCGCGCCTCTCTTTTTTTCCCCACGGTTCGATTCTTTTAAAAGAAACCGTTCCGGTTTTTCTTTTCCGGTTTTTCTCTCCGATTCTTCGTTTCGGTTTCTTTTCCGAAACCCTAGATCGGTTTTCCGTTTTCTTTTCGGTTTCTTTTCCAAAAACCCTAGATCGGTTTTCATTCTTCTTTCGGACCGTTCGTCTCAACGAACATGATCACCGATTATTCCCGGTTAACGACACCCGTTCGTTTAACCGTTCGTCTCTTTCTTTTTGTCGGATTTATTCCACGATCGCGATCTCAGATCCGATCTTCGTTCTAGTTTATCTTCTCGCTCGTTTATCGGAATCAGGTGATTCAAGCGCCTGGAGTTTCGTTTCGAAACCGCCGTTCCATCTAATCAACTTAAAAAAGTTTTTGCCTCGGTAAAATTTGACCTAGATTTAACTTGCTAGAACCGAGTTGTTTTCTTCCGCCGTTTGTTTTCCGTCGTTTGTTCGGTTCGTTCTTTCTTTGCAACCGGAGTTATTAAGTTGAACTTTCTGGTTCGTTCTCTCATTCGAGTTTTACTTGTGCATTAGATGAGTACTTATTGTGTGGCTACTATTGCTTGATTACGATAGATTGACCGGAGTGTGACGAGTAGATCTATTACGAGTTTTGAGTGCGAATCATCTTCATCAACATTGCAGGCAAGTTCACACTTTGATCATACCTTTTCTACAACCCAGTTTTATTGCATTAGATCAATCCTCACACATTGCATGATTAGGATCTAATTAAACTGTGGGATGGGAAGTAGATGAGGTAGTACCTATTACCTGTTTATTATCAAACCTTCGGGAGTTACTTCTACGTTTGCTCATTATGCCATGCTATGCTAGTAGACGTGGATTGGGTGAGTGATATCCATGACACATGTGAGTTGATAATTTTTAATGGTTTATCTAAGGTGGCAACTTAAACACACATCTGGGTGGATTAAGGCACCTGATGTCTATCAGGACTTGCCTGTTTTTTTTTCCGGACCGCCACCCAGGCTCAAAGGGATCATAAGATAATTCATGCTAGAAACTTCCATGTGCAGCCACATGCTACTATGGGCTCTGGCGTAGTTGACTAAGTAGTGCGAACTCTTACGGGGTGGACTAGTAGATGTAGGGGTTGTAGGTGGTACGGTCTACCCCACATGTAAGGTGCTAGCGCTTCTGAAAGACTATGTCTCGGTCATCCGTTTCTCAAACACCCTGCAGTGCGAGAAAACAAATGGAGGCGATCGAGTCATGTGGGGAAAAGTGCGCAAACCTCTGCAGAGTGTACAAACTAATCATGATTAGCCGTGTCCCCGGTTATGGACAACTTGAGTATCTAGTACTTGAATATCATGTGAATCTCATCATGTTACCTCTAATTAATGTTGTTGGGTTTTAATTATTTTTAATTGGGATTGAGAATGCTGTCAACCATTCTCAATGTTCAACAACCACCATGATAGTAATTAAAATGTATTCCTTTGCAGTAGGGAAAAATTGGCTTTACGCAAAAACCTTATAACCATAGAGCTTTTCCACCAGCCATATATGCATATAGTGATAGCAATTGTTCATCATTTTCTCTATGGTGTGAATTTGCCAGTACATTCAATGTACTGACCAGTTTCGGGCTGCAACATCTTATGTTGCAGGTTATATCACGACGAGTAAGTGATACGTTAGGGTTACGATTTCTACACTCAACTTTGCCGTTGGTGTTGACGGGAATCAACAACCTTGCTGCTTCCGCTATATGTATTGAGGTAATAGTATTTACGTTACTTTATACATGTGATTTACCTCTGTTAAATCCTTCGAGTACTGTGTGTGTCAGCATACCGATCCAGGGGTGACACGTAAGCACAGAGACTTGACCCATTCGGGTCGGGTCGCTACACAGGGGTCTGGGCCGGTGGTCGCTGGCGGTTTGAGAAAGATCGTCAACAGTGACTGGCGGGAGGTAGACGAAGGCCATTTGCCCGTTCCTTATAGATCGGATGGTTCATTAAAAAAAATCGACTGACCTATTTATTTTCAGTCGACTTCTATCTTAGATATGACCACATGTGGTGGTGTGCTGGAGGAGTACCTGCATTTCCTATGCTCATATATTACAAAATCATACGGAGTACATTCTAATTTTGTTTGCCATGCAATGTTGTAGAGCTATCATATGTCTCCTATCATTTATTTTTCAGCCACCTGCTATCTGCTACTTTTATAGTGCACTAGTTCTGCACACACTTCACCCTTACTCTCACTATTGTGTTTTTATGCAAGGGTATTTCAGACTCTGCTGCCATGAGAGAAGCCAAAAAGAAAAGAGAGAAGTCACTCCAGCGTCGTACGTGGATAGGCCAGACACGTTTCAGCCTTATAATAGGTCCAGTGTTAGTAGATGGAGAAGGTAAATGTAGCTCTTGAGTTGATGACCTCGCTCGCAATGAACCACCATCCCAGGTGCTTGTTTTAACTTCGCAGTGTCATATGTGGTTGCATGTTCCATATGGTGTCTAGCTTGTATTCGAAAGGCCGAAGTCGGTAAGATAAGGATAGATATTTTTTTACATGAACCACCATCCCGTGAGCACCAGAAGACAAATAGCTAGTCAGGGCACTGGCCGAGCCAGTGACAAGCCCAGCAAAGATATGCATCACCTGGAAGCCAACTAAAAAGCTACGATGGTGGCGAAGCAGCCCACCTCCCACCAGGCTCTCAGGTCCTAAATGATCATGCTAACCACTCCAATCGGATGTCTAGCTTGTATTGCTTCCAATTTGGTTAAATTGCATCTGCTTAGCTTACACATTATACCTTTGAATATGACATGCCTTTCTATTTTTGGTACATACTAGTACATCTATGTATTAACCATGTTCTTACATCAAACTAATGTTCTTGTGTATCCCTCATCAATCACTTATGACGAGGCAGGCAGGCAAGGGGACTACTCCTCATTTAAAGAATGCAGCATCAGCCTCCCGACATGATTCTCAAGAAACAGAAATGCTAGATGAAGATAGTGAACGTAGCTCTATAGTTGATTACAACATTTCCCCTACACTAGCATCGCAGGTTCTTTCTCTAACTTGGCAGCGTGATATGTGGTTGCATGTTGCATATGGTGTCTAGATTGTAATTCTTTCAATCTGGTTAAACTGCATGTGCTAGTTTGCTTAGCTTATACATTATACCTGTTAATGTGACATGTCTTCCTGTATTTAGTACATAGTACATCTGTCTATTAAGCATGTCCTTACATAAAACTATTGTTTTTTTGTATCCCGCATCAATCAACATGACAAGACACCTTTAGTATATGCAGTGCGATATTAGTTGCACCTTTCATATGATTTATAGCATGCACTGCTTCTAATTTGTTAAAATTCCATTTATGATGGGACGCTTTTAACTTGGCAGAGTCATATTGGTTGCATCTTTCATGTGGTGTCTAGCTTGCATTGCTTCTTATTTGCTGGAATGGTTTCTGCTTAGTTTACACAAACAGTTGTGAACATGCCATGCCATCCTGTTTTCGTACATATTCCATCCCGGTATCATGTGTTTGCCTTACATCAATGTAGTGATTGTCAGTATCATGCATGAATGAGTTCTGAAGAGAGAAATTTATTGCTTTTTCTTGTCGGTTTTACTTGACAATTCAAAATCAATAAAGCGGAAGGAAGTTAGCAAGGCAGCGGATAAAGGTGCTCCTTCCGAACGGAGGGCCTCCATAGTTTCTACTCCTCCACACCCCCAAGATGATTTCCAAGACAACACATGCATAGACACTCAACAAAGCTGTGTTTATGATGAGCACGTCTCCCCTAGTGCAGCATCATCGGTGCTCCCTCTAACTTGGCACTGTTATATGTGGTTGCATGTTATGTGTGATGTCTAGCTTGTATTGCTTCTAATTTTGTTGAATTCCATCTGCTTACTTACACATTATACTTGAATAAGACACGTGTTCCTGTTTCTAGAACATACAATATCTGTCTATCACACCATGTTCTTACATCAAATTACTACTGTTGTGTAACCTGCAACAATCACTTATCATAAGACATGTTTGACTTCGGAGTGTGATATAGGTTACATCTCACATTCTTTTCTAGCTTGTACTACTAATTTGTTGAAATGACACTTATGACGAGACAATTTTAACTTGGTGGAGTGATATTCGTTGCATCTTTCATATGGTGTCTAGCTTTCATTGCTTCTAATTTGTTGAAATGCCTTCTCCTTAGTTTACGCATCATAAGCTATGAATATGCAATGGCACTAATGACGAGAGACCTCTAACATGGTAGTGTGATGTTGTTTGCGTCTTGCATATGATTTATTTCTTGTACTGCTTCACATTTGTTTAGACGCCATTTATGATGAGACACTGTTAACTTGGCAGAGCGATATTTGTAGCATCTTTCATATGGTGTCTACCTTCCATTGCATTGCTTCTAATTTGGTGAAATGTCTTCTTCTTAGTTTACACATCATAGTTCTGGTTATCTCTTCCATCCTGTTTTTCATACATATTACATCCTCCTATCATGTGGTTGTCTAACATCAAAGTTCAGTTCGTCTGCATCACGCATCAATTTGTTCTGAAGAACTAAATTGTTATTCATTTTTCTTGTCGGCTTGACTTAACATGGCACAGAAAAGAGGAAGAAACGCAGAATGGCAGGGAATGAGAAGCAGATGAATCCTGTAGATTCTGCTAGTACTGATGGTGCAATAGAAGGTCAAAGTCCAACGGAAAATTGTACAAACACGGCATCCCATGCTACACGAGTTGCAAAAAAAGCCAAATAGAAACAAATAGCTTCCACCAAACAAGCAGAGACAGCCCTAGTTCTTGTAACACCTATCACAGTACTACTAGCTGCACGACTTACTCGTGCGTCAACTGAGCTAGCAGCACGTTCCCAAGCTCCCTTGCCACCTGACACTACTTCCCAAGCACTCTTGACACAAGACGAGTTGGCAATATCAGATGAACCTTGTGAGCTTCAACAGCAAGAAGGTAGTTGCTGGAGTCAAGTTATAGTTGCATGCTTCTTTATAAGTAGTCTCACAGTTTGATGTACACTAACACTTCCTATGTTTGTTGTTGGACTAGCACCTAGGCGCAAGAGGAAACAAACATCAGGGATAATGCTTGATTGGTTAACTAAATCTAGAGGAGGAAGAATGGAGATCCGTTTTGAGGCAGGTTTAAAAAGGCCACGTGATGCTACAGAGTAATTCCAAGTTAGTATCAGAGGCAGCGGTTGCCGTTAGGTGTCATGTACGTATCTCCCAACATGGATTCAGTACAGGAATGACAAAGACGAAACCCAGTTCAACACCTTCCTCGACCATTTATCTGTAAGTATGGTTATGTATGGAAACTAGTAATATCGTCTTGCTCTGTCCCATACTTTCTAGGTTGCTGATAATGAGACTCCCATAATTTTCAATAGATGAGGTTCAAGTTGGATAGCCAAGATGATGCAACCAGACAAGCTTGCACCCATGTTTTCAAGTCTGCTCTGCGACAGTATCGGTATAACTTGAGGAAAACTCACTTTGAAGGCAAGGCTAACAATGAACTTTCCCAAACATCTCCAGTGGAAAATATATCGGATGAAGACTGGAGGGGCCTTGTTAAACACTGGTCTGATCCAAAGTATCAGGTACATTATATATATGTGATCCGATCACATGTTGAAGTCCTATTTATGCATGTGCCACACAAATCTATCTTCTTGTAGGTGAACTGTTCAAAGAACAAGGCCAACCGTATGAAAGTGAAATTCCAACAGACGACAGGATCTCGTAGCTATATTGCACACTACGAGGCTCTTGTAATTAGCCGTTGTTTCACTCTTTTCACTGTACCATATTATCAGATCTATATTGACTTGTTCGAAATGCAGAGGAAAGCCCGCAAGGACCAAAAAGTACCTGAACCAAATGCGGTGGAAATCTTCAAGGACTGTCACACCAGCAAGAAGAAGGGCATGACTACACCAGTCAAAGCCGCTGTTGTAAGTCCTTAATCCTCATGCCTTTTAACTACTACTTACTCTGACTTGTGCCTTGAACTGGATGGTTTGCAGCCAATGTCTATTACTCTTTACAATTTTATACACAATTGTCTTAGCGTATCATTGCACCTTACAAGGTTTAAAAGAGAGGAGTGATGTTCCTTTGATCTTGACCCGTAATCTAGTTCCGTGATGGACTTGCCCACACAACGTTACAATTGCCTGTTTGTCTGTTCACAGTTGTTTTGTGATATGAATGATGTCATACTATGCTTACCGTATTATAAACTTCGTCTCTTTATCCTTAGCCCTCAATACAATGTGAAGAAATAGACAATACATTAGCGATGGTACATGGTCATATGTTTGGAACCTGGTTTTATTATGTACTTTGCAATAAAATACAACTAATATTTTACATGGGTTCACCAGAATAAGTTCTGTATATAGACCAAAGCTATTTTGTTTCGTTTTGCTGCCTCCTTAATATCTTCTATTCTGGTACTACTAATGTAAAACCTCAACTTTTCAGCGAGCTATGGAAAAAATGGTGGAACCGCCACCTTCTGAAGGTGGCGAGGCAACTATAACTGCAATGTTAGCTCTTGCTGCAGTGGGTCAGTACATGTCCACTAACAGTGCCAAAAGCATGTTCCTGCGCAATACTGGGTTGGTTGTTAAGGCAATATCGTCCAAACTGCCTCATGATCAAGATATGCAAGCTCAAAGCAATGTTGTATCTGCGCTCCGGACACAAGTCCATTCCCTAACAGAGACCCTTTGTGAAACAAGGAGAAACATTGCTCAATGTCGTCAAGGTATGCATGGTTTTGAAACTAGACTATCAGACATTTGCTATGTTGTTCAGGAGCCTAGGGGAAATGAAGGCGAGGGTCACGGTGCTCCATCGAACAATACAGCATGAAAACGTAACAGTCAGGTCAAATGAACTGAGCTTCTGAACTTCTGGTGGTGCATTTATCTGCTAGACTGTTAAGTTTTATGCCAACCTTCATTTTGTTATATAGTTGTAGTTTGTTTTGGTGCGATACAAAATTTATTCTTAACGTGCAGCCATCGGCTGAAGAAAACAACAAGCCATTTTTGTATAGTGTAGGGTGTTCCCTATATTTGCACTGGTGACGATCTTTGATGCCGAGTGGATGTAATCTGTGTAATCACCTTAATAGCCTAGCGTTAGTTTCAGCCTTATTTATTTCCTAGTCTTCTTTTTCCCTGGTTTGCTAGTGGCCGCAACTACCATTGGCCATATACGGGCCGTAGGATCCATGGGTCTCCTACCGGCCATCGATAAATGGGCCTGTAATCGGTGGGCCTCGGGCCGTCAGATATATGGGATTACAGGGGCCGTAATAGGGCATTATTGGTATCGGCCCAGCACGGTAATAGGCCGTTAACAGGCCGTAGGACAGCAAAGGCTGAATTTGATCACAGGCATAATGGGTCGTTAATGGGCCAGAATATAGGACGGGCTGGAAACGGCGCAACGGGTTAACAGGCCAAAAATGGGCCGACTCTTGCCATGGGCCGAATTTGGCCCATTAGGGTAATAGGCCAGTAACGGGCCAACTCTTGCCGTGGGCCGAATTTGGCCCATTAGGGGAACATGGCAGTAACGGGCTGACTCTTGCCATGGGCCAAATTTCTCCCATTAGGGGAACAGGCCAGTAACGGGCCGGAAGTAATCGAGGGCCGAAAAGGAGCCCAAGAACGTATGGGCCGTCAATAGGCCGAAAGCTAACACGAGCCTTTAACGGGTATAAAAAATCACTATTCATTATGGGCTAGAGTCACCGTGGGCCTGTAAAGGGCCGAAAGACGTCGTGGGCCATACATGGGCCGAAAGTGAAATGGGCTGGTGTTATATTTGACGGCCCACATGACATTGGTGGGCTGATTTCCTTTAGGGCATAACGGGCCATGAGTTAACGGGCCGTAAAATGGGCTATTTGCGAAGAGACCATTAACAGGATTTTCATGGGCCAGCCCGTTAACTTTTGACCAAGTCAACCGGGCCGGCTTTGTAAGCTAAATGGGCCAGTGGTGGGCCATGGCACGTGTCTACATGTCATAGGCGTCTATCTGACCCACTGACAAGCTGACACGTGTTTCGTCCGGCCAATAAGAATTTTACATGTGGAAATTTCCCATTGGTCGGGGCTGTTAACGGGTTATCGGATCCAAAACCCGACCCGATAGCTTAACGCGTTCCGTTATGGTGGATGCCACGTGCCGGTCACCCTTGACGAAAGCACTTCTGTGATGCGTGATTTATCATCATGGAAGTGGACACTTCCGTGATGATAATTTTGGTAATGTCATGGAACACTTCTACGACAGCAAAGGTATGACTATCTTGATTCTGTCATAAATTTGTCATGGATGTACATGCATGACAAAAAACGCGACCTACTGTGACAAACACGTATCATCACGGAAGTGTATTTTTTTGTAGTGGGATGAGAGAGGTCGATCTCTTGTAATGGACGGCGGCGTCGGGGTATCAGCTTCGGCATGGTGGAGGAGGACGGCGGTGGATGGGGTGGCGGACGGGGGCGGACGGAGGAGGGTGGGGTGGAGAGGGTGTTTTGGCGCCCACGGAGTACGAATGGGGAAAAGGGAGGTAGAGAGGAAGGGGGAACCATGTATTCAGGGCGCACTTGTCTCAAATGCGAGGAAATTTATAAACTTGGCCCATGTTTCAAATTTCTACTACATCACAGCAACATTAGTCGGTTGGGGATAGGACGGTAATCTCGCATACACCGAATATTTGCCGACGAGAGTTTGTTTTTGGCGCCCACCACGTATGAATATGAATCGGGGAGGGAGTCGATTTCGGCTGAGGACACACTGTGTTCTGGCACCCACCGTGTATGAATCCGGGTGAGAGGCGGTTACGTCATGTTTGGGTGAAATTACAAACCTACCCCTATCGAAACCTATAGAAATCTAGCATACAGGCTTTGCGTGGCAGGGATAGGCAGTAGTGATTTCCATCTCGCAGATTGTGGTTTCGGGCGGTTACTGCAACTTTCCTTGCTTCGTTCAAATTTTGCAGAGTGCACGTTTACCATGCCAACTCAATTCGGATCCCGTTTGTATTCTATTTTTTTCGGGCGGGATCCATTTTCAATTGGAATTACATTCTATATACATCATTTTTTATATATACTTTCAAAAGCACAACAAATAATTCTGCACCTTTATATGTATAATATGATTTACAAATACAACGATCTCGAAATCTTAAGGTTGTATTCGAATTTTTTTAACCAAATTATGTTCTACTAAAATGTATGGATCAGTAATATCTACATATTAAGTAACATAGATGTGCGTGAATTCATATGAGTATGCATGTTTGATAGATCAATTTTGGTTCGAGTATGGATTACATGTATCATCATCTCGAATTCAAATATTTGAATCCCTTTTTTGTCCACTCCTTTCATGCCCATCTCTCTCGCATGCATGCTCCTTCAGGTAGCTATCACTCTCTTTTCTCCAGCTCACCCGCACGCTCACTTCATGTTTCTCCTATCCTCGAAACATGGTCTCTCGACGTCTCCCTTGAGAAGTGTCACACTCTCCCTATCATTATACATTACACGGTTTTAATTATCTCTCACGTGTCTATTGTTCTCTGGTATCACTCGGTACCTAATCTTTCTTTTTCACCGCCACACACACAGTCTCCACTCGTCTTTCACTTTGTCTTTCTCTCTATGGGATTCTCTCACACACCCTATCTGTCTCTACATATGATTCATACCACTAAAATTACTCTCTCTCTCTCTCTCCTGTAGACACAACATTTGTTGCGGTCTCCTTTTCGTCTCGATCCCAGGCTGACATTATTCATTTGTTTACCAATCAGACAACCCCGACTACCGTCTCCTCTCTCTCTCACAGACACACACACAACTCCTGCTTCCACTCCCCTTCCCGACTACTGTCTCTCTCTCACACACACAAAACTCTCGCTTTCGCACCCTGACTCGTATTTCTCTCACAAACATTTATCGACTAGCTAGCCTCTAGATAGGTTTATACACCCGCACACTCGTGCTTCCACCATCGCATACATGTGTCTCTCCCGCTCCTTGTATCTATGTAGATTTTTCTTCCCTTCTTGAGACACGCCCTCTCGATCGTGCACACACACACTATCGCCTCATTTTGAGCTGATACCTATCGCACACACACTCCTTGTGTCCTTGTCACACATGCACTCTGTCCTCCTCCACTCTCCCTCTCTCTCTCACACACACACACACATGGGCTTTTTGCAACAACTAGCAAGATGCCCATGCGTTGCACGGAATATCAAGATGCATTTGTATGAGTAGTTTATCTTGTGGGGGAAAAGGATGAACGAGGGAAGGCCTTATTTGCAAATGTGGAGAGGGGTGTGGGTATCTTTTTGCAAAATTGCCATAGTTTCCTTCCTATCCGCCAGATATAGATCGGACGGCCTATATTGCAGGATGGCAGGCACACGATCATCACCGACAATGCTTTTTATAATAGTAGGGATAAAAAATAGAGTTGGTGATGATGGTGGGTCTGCCATCCTGCAATGTAGGTCGTTCGATTTATATCTGATGGGTAGGAAGGAAAATAAGGCAATTTACTCGCACTCTTCACCACATTTGCAGATAAGGCCTTCCCTCGTTCATCCTTTTCTCCCACAAGATCTTGATGTTCCGTGCAACGCACGGGCATCTTGCTAGTAAGAGTAGAAATTAGACATATACCACTTCTCGAATCTTGAAACCAACAACATTCCTCCCTCATCTCATCAAAACCGCCAAAGGAATATATTTTGAATGAAACATAACATATTTTTAGTGATATACGTATTTCGAAACTAGACTTTTTTTTCTATCAAATAGGTGAATATGTATTAATCTACTTTGATCGTGTGGCAACGCATTGGCACATTGCTAGTAGTTATCATAATTTTTTGGATACCAGACAAACGGTGGAGTACATATACGAAGAGAAGACGCGCACGCACGCAGTCGGCCTCTCGTTGTCTCGCACACATGAGTGTTACGTAAAGGTGACGTTAACAAATAAACCCTAAAACCCTAGGTGCACAATTGCTGCATTCGCGGGTACCGGGTACGTGGTGGAGCACCTTTGTAGGAATAGTCAGCTCGCGTGATAATTTGATCCGTAGGAGTTGATGGTCGGGACCACAGGTGAACGACTTGGAGCGCGGTGGGTCGCCAGTTTCCACAGATCGAGTAGCCACGTTTAAAATACCATTTTTAGCGGGGTTGAAAGCACAAGTGCTCCCTGGGTGATTTTGATAATTAATGACAACATATCTCTTGTTGGACTAATAATTTTACCTAGTATGTTTCAGACAAGTTCAACAAATTAAGTGGCATGGACTAAAGGATGTGGAACCCCTTCAAGATGCTAAGGACAAAAGATTGGCTCAAGCTCAAAGCTCAAGACTCTATATTTTATATTTTAGTGATCCAAGATCACATTGAGTCTATAGGAAAAGCCAATACTATCAAGGAGGGATGAGATGTTGCTTAATGGCTTGCTTGCTCAAAGTGCTTAGTGATATGCTCCAAAACCCTCAACTACCTTCCCACATCCACATATGACCTAAACCAAAAGTCAAACTCGGCCCCACTGATTCCTTCTATCCGGAGCCACCGAGTTCAGACGTCATAGCCACTGCCAAAACCCTAATCAGTTTGGTCTCACCGATGGGATCTCGGTCTCACCGAGATGGGCTGGCAAACTCTCTGTTTCCTATTGCAATATTTGCGGTCCCACCGAGATATGCAATCGGCACCACCGAGTTTGCTTGGCAAACTCTCGGTTTCACTTATTACCCAATTCTGTCCCACCGAGTTTGAGTAATCGGTCAAACTGAGTTTTGGATTTACCCTAACCCTAGCACATCGGTCCCACCGAGTTGATCCAGTCGGTCCCACCGAAAACCCTAACGGTCACTAGGTTTGCTAAATCGGTCCGACCGAGTTTTTCAATTTGGTCTCACCGAGATTGGTAAATTGTGTGTAACGGTTAGATTTTGTGTGGAGGCTATATATACCCCTCCACCCACTCTTCATTCGTGGAGAGAGCCATCAGAACATACCTACACTTCCAATACACATTTTCTGAGAGAGAACCACCTACTCATGTGTTGAGGCCAAGATATTCCATTCCCACCATATGAATCTTGATCTCTAGCCTTCCCCAAGTTGCTTTCCACTCAAATCTTCTTTCCACCAAATCCATATCCTGTGAGAGAGAGTTGAGTGTTGGGGAGACTATCATTTGAAGCACAAGAGCAAGGAGTTCATCATCAACACACCATTTGTTACTTCTTGGAGAGTGGTGTCTCCTAGATTGGCTAGGTGTCACTTGGGAGCCTCCGACAAAGATTGTGGAGTTGAACCAAGGAGTTTGTAAGGGCAAGGAGATCGCCTACTTCGTGAAGATCTACCGCTAGTGAGGCAAGTCCTTCGTGGGCGATGGCCATGATGGGATAGACAAGGTTGCTTCTTCGTGGACCCTTCGTGGGTGGAGCCCTCCGTGGACTCGTGCAACCGTTACCCTTTGTGGGTTGAAGTCTCCATCAACGTGGATGTACGATAGCACCACCTATCAGAACCACGACAAAAACATCCGTGTCTCCAATTGCGTTTGAATTCTCCAAACCCTTCCCTTTACATTCTTGCAAGTTGCATGCTTTACTTTCCGCTGCTCATATGCTCTTTGCATGCTTGCTTGATATGTATTGTGTTTGTTAAACTTGTGCCAAAACTCCACTTCAACTTAAAGAAATTAAAAACTGCAACTTTGGGTACTTAGTGTCTAATCAACCCCCTCTAGACACCTCTTCTCGATCCTTTCAATTAGTATCAGAGCATTGGTCTCCATTGCCTTGGTTTAAACACCATTGGAGGAACATGGATGAGTCTACTTTGGGGAGTCTTAGACATAGAGTGCCTATTCTTGATGGAGAATATTTTCATGAGTGGAAAAATGAAATGCTTGAGATTTTTAATGAATATCACTTGAACAAGTATATTGCTAGCCCTTGTGCACCTCATGTTGATCCCATACATCCTACCCTTGATGAGTCAATTGACATGATTCGCAATCTTAGAACTGTTAACCTTATCACTAGAGGCTTGCCTAGAAACTTGATTGGATGTTTGCCTACTATTAAGTGTGCCTACACCATATGGAAATTTCTTGAGGAACTCTTTCCAAATTATTCTTTGAAAGATCTAGATGAAATCCTCCATAAGTCAATTGCCTTGATTAATATGAGTTCCAATGATCCCAAATTTGGTGACTGCTTATTTGAGCTTACTAATCTTACGAGTGCCAAAGGAGATGTTGGAATCATTAGCAATATCATTTCCAGAGCTATTAGAATTCATAAAGATAACTATAGAAATGATCATTTATCTAATGAATTACCCTCTCTAGGAATTGATCAATCACAAGATGATGTTTAACATGGATACTATGATGAGGATGATGATAGTGACTATGATCTCGATGATGCGATGAGACACTTTGGTCTTATGGAAAATCTTCGCGGCTACATGGCTGGAGGAAAGGAATGGGTCCTTGATAGTGGATGTACTGATCATATGACCGGAGATAAAGACATGTTCCGTGAGCTTGCTGAAAACGACGACCCTCGAAAGTATGTCACTTTTGGTGATAATTCAAAGGGTAAGGTGGTTGGCCTTGGTAAGGTGGCCATCTCACATGATAGCTCCATACAAAATGTCATGCTCGTTGAATCTCTTGGCTACAACTTACTTTCAGTATCTAGACTTGCTGATTTCGGTTTCAATGTCCTATTTACTGAAGTAGACTGCCAAGTGTTTCGTAGAGATAATCATAAAATGGTCTTTACCGGTATACGTAGAGGAGATCTTTACATTGTTGATTTCACTAAAAAGGCTCAACCTAAAACTTGCTTAATTGCTAAATCTTCTAAAGGCTGGTTGTGGCATAGAAGGCTAGGCCATGTGGGCATGCGAAACCTTGACAAACTCATTAAAGGAAATCATATCCTTGGCGTTAACGATGTCATATTTGACAAGGATAGACTTTGTAGTGCTTGTCAAGCAGGGAAACAAGTTGGAGGAAGTCATCGCGCTAAGAACATCATGACCACAAGAAGACCACTCGAGCTACTTCACATGGATCTCTTTGGTCCAAATGCCTACAAGAGTCTCGGTGGTAACTCATTTGGTCTAGTCATAGTTGATGATTTTTCAAGATTTACGTGGGTGTTCTTTCTTGATGACAAATCGCAGGTCCAAAAGGTCTTCAAAAACTTTGCCAGGAAGGCCCAAAATCAATTTGACGTGAAGATTAAGAAGGTTCAGAGCGACAACGGAACGGAGTTCAAGAACGCAAATGTGGACACCTTTCTTGATGAAGAAGGGATTACACATGAGTTCTCGGCTACGTACACACCTCAACAAAATGGAGTCGTTGAGAGGAAGAACCGGACTCTTATCGAGATGGCAAGAACGATGCTTGATGAGTACAAGACGTCAAAACACTTTTGGGCGGAAGCGGTTGAGACAGCTTGCCATGCAACAAATTGCTTGTATCTTCACAAGCTACTCGGCAAGACGACATACGAGCTCCTCACCGGTAACAAAACCCAAGTTGGATACTTTCGAGTATTTGGCTCAAAGTGCTACATTCTTGATAAGCATCGTCGTTCTAAATTTGCTCCTAAGTCTCATGAAGGTTTCCTACTTGGTTATGGCTCAAACTCTCACACATACCGTGTCCACAACAATTTCACCCGAAAGGTTGAAGAAACGGTAGATGTGAAGTTTGATGAATCTAACGGCTCGCAAGTAGAGCAATTGCCAATTGATGTAGGAGATAAAGATCCCTCGGAAGCAATCCAAGACTTGTCTATTGGCAAGATTCGTCCAATCAAGGTGAAGGAGAGTACCTCGTTTGTCCAAGTGGAAGCTTCTACCTCACGACAAGGTGAACCAAGAGTTGATACGGAAGCATCCACGAGTGGGACACACCAAGATGAAGAAAATGAGGAAGTGCACCAAGACGAACGTCAACAACCTCCTTCTCCACCACGACAAGAGAACGACAACGCTAACAATGAAGAAGGCCAAGAAGAAGAACAAGATGAAGAAGATGTTCAACCAAGACCCAAGCAAAAGCTTTCACGAGTTCGAGCAAGAATTGCTAAAGATCATCCCATGGAGCAAATCTACAATGATATCCAAACCGGGAGAATCACTTGCTCTAAAACTCGTTTGGCTAACTTTTGTGAACATTACTCATTCATCTCTCGCATTGAACCTATGAAGGTTGAAGAAGCATTGGAAGATCAGGATTGGATAAACGCTATGCATGAAGAGCTACACAACTTTGAGAGAAATCAAGTGTGGACATTGGTCGAGAAGCCCGACAACAACCACAACATCATCGGTACCAAATGGGTGTTTCGCAACAAGCAAGATGAAGATGGACAAGTGGTTCGCAACAAAGCACGTCTCGTCGCCCAAGGCTACATACAAGTCGAAGCTATGGACTATGGTGAGACATATGCTCCTGTTGCTAGACTTGAGTCCATTCGCATCTTACTTGCTTATGCTAATCACCATGATATCACCTTGTACCAAATGGACATTAAAAGTGCTTTTCTAAATGGTGAAATTGAGGAGGAAGTTTATGTTAAGCAACCTCCCGGCTTTGTCAATCCTAAGAAACCTAATCATGTCTACAAACTTCACAAAGCCCTTTATGGTCTTAAACAAGCTCCTAGAGCATGGTATAAATGCTTGACCAAGTTCCTTATTGAAAAAGGCTTTGAAATTGGAAAAATAGATTCTACTCTTTTTACTAAAAGGGTTAATGGAGAACTATTTGTATGCCAAATTTATGTCGATGATATTATATTTGGATCAACTAACCCTCATTTTAGTGAAAAGTTTGGGAAGCTAATGTCGGAGAAGTTTGAGATGTCTATGATGAGTGAACTCAAATTCTTTCTTGGTTTGCAAATCAAGCAAACTAAGGAAGGCACCTTTGTCTCTCAAACGAAGTACACCAAGGACTTATTCAAGAAGTTCAATATGCAAGAATGCAAAGGTATGACTACACCCATGCCTACTAGTGGACATCTTGATTTGACCAAAGATGGTGAACCGGTTGATCAAAAAGTTTACCGCTCTATGATTGGTTCATTGTTATATCTATGTGCTTCACGTCCCGATATCATGCTAAGTGTGTGCATGTGTGCACGATATCAAGCTGCTCCTAAGGAATGTCATCTTAAGGCCGTGAAGAGGATAGTGAGATACTTAATACATACACCAAATTTTGGCATTTGGTATCCAAAGAGGGCTTCCTTTGATCTTGTTGGCTACTCCGACTCGGACTATGCCGGTGACAAGGTTGATAGAAAGTCCACTTCGGGTACTTGTCAATTCCTTGGTAGATCTCTTGTGTCTTGGTCTTCCAAGAAACAAAACTCGGTATCCTTATCCACCGCCGAAGCGGAATACATTGCCGCTGGTTCATGTTGTGCTCAATTACTTTGGATGACCCAAACTCTTAAAGATTATGGGATATATGTGAAACATGTTCCATTACTTTGTGACAATGAAAGTGCTATCAAGATTGCTCACAATCCCGTGCAACACTCTCGAACTAAGCATATTGAAGTTCGTCATCATTTCATTCGAGATCACGTTGCTAAGGGTGACATAAACCTTAAGCATGTTCGCACCGATAAGCAATTAGCGGATATATTCACTAAACCACTTGATGAGAAAGTGTTTTGCAGGTTAAGAGGTGAATTGAACATCATTGATGCTTCAAACTTGGAGTAGGAACTCCATTGGATACATGCAAGACTTGAGCTTACGACTAATCCTTGATATTTCTCGTATGATGATTACCTTATGTCTTGGAAAATTTGCATCTTGCATGTTATCTAACCCTTGTAGGTACTTGGATGAATCTAATTCTATGAGATTGCAACTCACTCACATCCTGAGCAAATCTCTACATCACCAAGTCTCTACACAATGGTGGTTGATGACAAGGAAGCACGAAACCTTTCAAACATATCCTTTGACAAATTCTATGTTGAGTTTCATGATTGTCATGTTGGATACACAAGTGCTCTTCCTTGCGAAAACTAACACATGTAGGTAGATGAACTCAAAATCCAAAGGGTGCTCCCAACTCTTGATGGACTACATCAACCTTGAGCAATCCACACAAGTTCAACTACATGATCAAGATCAACACCGCCACCCAAGGTATATCATTCCATCTTAGAGAAGCTTTACTCCAAGTCATGAGTCAAAGCAACTCGACAAGATGTGAATACATCAAGATACTTAAACGAAAAATGGTAACCCCATTTTGAGCTTAAACAATGAGTACGACCTATGATCCAGTGATCTCACTTGACTCCTATGTCAATATACTCTAACATAGGTGACTTTGTCACCGCCCAACTCTAGATGAAGTTCTCTTGTGTTCTTTTCCGTGTTCTTGCATTTGTCTCATGCATATTTGTTTCCCCTTTCAAAAAAACTTCATCTAGATCTTTTAGTTTCTTTTCTTTGTTCTTTGTTCTACATTTTCTGCATCCAATTCATTGCAAATCTTTGTGAGATCTTTTTGTCTAGTGAGCTGAGGTGACAAGTGTTTCTCTCTGTGATGAACTCGGTTCCACCGGTTTCATGTCTCTGGTCTAGCCGAAGATTTTCGGAGCAACCGAAGCATGCAACTCGGTGACACCGATTTCACTACTGGAAAAACATTTTGCCATTTATTCCTGCTTTATTCTTGATCCATCTCCACTCAATGAATCTTGTCCTTTGCAAGCATCACATTTACCCTAATGCTTTGTACTGTGATTCAAGGACCGAACCCATTCACAACAAATTCCAAAAGACCCTTCTTGGAAATTGATGTCAAAGGGGGAGAGAGAGATCACATCAAAGCTTAATCATATCTCTAGGGGGAGGGAATCCTCCAGGAAAGAGTAATCTTCAAGGATCCGAGATGCTTGATGTTCAAGAGGAGAGATGCCACATGTCTTCTTGGGGGAAAGACATGTTCATATTTGCTTATTTGCATTAGCTCTGTTTTTCTATTCCCTATCTTCTCCCAGTATCCCATGCTAGATTCAGGGGGAGCAAGACATCCAAGGGAAAGAAAATCTTAAATTCATTGGATATCTTTCTCTTTGGGGACATGTCAATATCTATCGTGGTACTCTGTACTCTCTCTACATGTCATCCCAGTCTTGGTACTCTTGTGGTTTCTTTTGTTTGCTCTAGCTAGTGGGTGCATCTATGTTATCTAACCTTGTTTACGCAGGCTCATCCCAGCCTAGCCAACTCAAGACCACAAGGTAAGTATATGCATCATAATCATGTGTATGAGGAATTCTTGCTGATGTACATACTGTTTGCAAGAAGGAATCACGGGCATGAAGGTACATTTCCCATATTCATATCTTTTGCCCTGATGCATATAGCCAAGATACATGTAACACATTGCTACTCTGTCATGGTTATGCTCTCACATGCATCTATATTCCATATTCACATGATTGCATACATGTAGGGGGAGCCTATGCTTGTTACATGTCTTTCCAAAGCTTTACTTGCTATTCTCTATATCTTTATCTAAAGATTTGATGTATGTTGCCATCAATTACAAAAAGGGGGAGACTGAAAGCACAAGTGCTCCCTGGGTGATTTTGATAATTAATGACAACATATCTCTTGTTGGACTAATACTTTTACCTAGTATGTTTCAGACAAGTTCAACAAATTAAGTGGCATGGACTAAAGGATGTGGAACCCCTTCAAGATGCTAAGGACAAAAGATTGGCTCAAGCTCAAAGCTCAAGACTCTACATTTTATATTTTAGTGATCCAAGATCACATTGAGTCTATAGGAAAAGCCAATACTATCAAGGAGGGATGAGGTGTTGCTTAATGGCTTGCTTGCTCAAAGTGCTTAGTGATATGCTCCAAAACCCTCAACTACCTTCCCACATCCACATATGACCTAAACCAAAAGTCAAACTCGGCCCCACCGATTCCTTCTATCCGGAGCCACCGAGTTCAAACGTCATAGCCACCACCAAAACCCTAATCAGTTCGGTCTCACCGATGGGATCTCGGTCTCACTGAGATGGGTTGCAAACTCTCTGTTTCCTATTGCAATATTTTCGGTCCCACCGAGATATGCAATCGGTCCCACCGAGTTTGCTTGGCAAACTCTCTGTTTCACTAAATACCCAAATCGGTCCCACGTAGTTTGAGTAATCGGTCAAACCGAGTTTTGGATTTACCCTAACCCTAGCACATCGGTCCCACCGAGTTGATCCAGTCGGTCCCACCGAAAACCCTAACGGTCACTAGGTTTGCTAAATCGGTCCAACCGAGTTTTTCAATTCGGTCTCACCGAGATTGGTAAATTGTGTGTAACGGTTAGATTTTGTGTGGAGGCTATATATACCCCTCCACCCACTCTTCATTCATGGAGAGAGCCATCAGAACATACCTACACTTCCAATACACATTTTCTGAGAAAGAACCACCTACTCATGTGATGAGGCCAAGATATTCCATTCCTACCATATGAATCTTGATCTCTAGCCTTCCCTAAGTTGCTTTCCACTCAAATCTTCTTTCCACCAAATACATATCCTATGAGAGAGAGTTGAGTGTTGGGGAGACTATCATTTGAAGCACAAGAGCAAGGAGTTCATCATCAACACACCATTTGTTACTTCTTGGAGAGTGGTGTCTCCTAGATTGGCTAGGTGTCACTTGGGAGCCTCCGACAAAGATTGTGGAGTTGAACCAAGGAGTTTGTAAGGGCAAGGAGATCGCCTACTTCGTGAAGATCTAACGCTAGTGAGGCAAGTCCTTCGTAGGCGATGGCCATGATGGGATAGATAAGGTTGCTTCTTTGTGGACCCTTCATGGGTGGAGCCCTCCGTGGACTCGCGCAACCATTACCCTCTGTGGGTTGAAGTCTCCATCAACGTGGATGTACGATAGCACCACCTACCGGAACCACGACAAAAACATCCGTGTCTCCAATTGCGTTTGAATTCTCCAAACCCTTCCCTTTACATTCTTGCAAGTTGCATGCTTTACTTTCTGCGTCTCATATACTATTTGCATGCTTGCTTGATATGTATTGTGTTTGTTAAACTTCTGCCAAAACTCCACTTCAACTTAAAGAAATTAAAAACTGCAACTTTTGGTACTTAGTATCTAATCACCCCCCCCTCTAGACACCTCTTCTTGATCCTTTCAGGGGTTAAGAGTTTCGATTTTCAATGGCGCATTATAAGTAGTAAGTAGTTTTTAGAACGATTGGTATGGAGCGAAAATGGAATTCATAGTACTACGTACCTCCTTGGCATATGGTTGTATGGTTTTTTGCGATGGAGGTTGTATGGGTTTATGTTGCGAGATGTTGAACCTGGTAGTTCTAGGGAAAATACTATGGTTTAGATTTAGGTGCTGGTTTTCAGTAATGAAAATCGGAAGGGGAAACCCTTCTTTGATTAAAAAAACTACTACCTCCATTCTGGTTTACTAGTCCCCATCGTACTTTGGGTCAAAGTTTGTCCACAAATTTTACTTGTAAAATGTGAATGGAAAACGAGATGCATGCATGAACACTAGTTACTCTAACCCCTCTCTCTTCTTTAATTCTTTGCCACATCAGCATGTTTGCTATTCCCGTGTCCAGCCTTGAAATATGAACATGTGTGGGCGTGTATGT
Organism: Triticum aestivum; assembly: GCF_018294505.1. Classification (NCBI taxonomy): domain Eukaryota; kingdom Viridiplantae; phylum Streptophyta; class Magnoliopsida; order Poales; family Poaceae; genus Triticum; species Triticum aestivum. The sequence goes on along the minus strand of NC_057800.1, from coordinate 686,039,800 downwards.
TTTTAATGACTTGAGACTATACCTAGCCCGACATGCAAGATGACTTATTATGCACCGTTCCCCATACCTGCAGGAAGCCCGTTCGTCTCCAAATCTTTTCCTCTCCATGTGTGGAAACAATATGCCTGCCGAACACTCCTTCTCCCTCCAGCGGTCCCACCACTCCACCCCGTGTGAAAAAATCTGCATGCATGACTCTCCTCCCCCATGCTCGTCCAATCCGTTGTGACCAGCAATATTTCCACCCTTCGCTCCCCCGTAATTTACTCCAACAAATATGCCCACGTAGCTGTTACTTAACTGCAGGTGCATTGGGTCACTGACATATGGGCCCAACAGGGGTCTGGCCCACATGTCAGTGACGCAACTGGACCTGCAGTTAAGTCAGTGCAGCTCAGTCCATATCTTACGTAGGTGTGCCATTGCTCGCTATAAATATTGTGCCTCCCACGACATCGCTATCTCCTCCCCCTCATGTTCACGTTCATCGCTACCTCCTCCCCCTCCCTCTCACGTCAACCACCATGGCATCACCCCTCCCAAACCCTTGGAGCCCCTCGCTGCACCGCACGGACGGTCACGTGTCGCCGTTCCGTTCCTCGCCACCACTAGTTGAGGAGGACGCGTCGGTGTTCCGCTCCTCGCCGCTACGCGACGCGTCGCCGTTCCATTCCTCGTCGCCACTAGTCGAGGAGGACGCGTCGGTGTTCCGCTCCTCACCGCCACTAGTCGAGGAGGACGCGTCGGTGTTCCGCTCCTCGCCGCGACGCGTCGGTGGACGCATCGGTATTCCCAATCTCGCCAGCACGCGCGCCGGAGGACGCGTCGGCTCCCCGCTACGAGGAGAACGTCGCGCCGCCCGCCGAGCCCCCCCCAGCCTTGAGGAGCTTTGGAAAGAAATGGATGTCGCCTTGTGGGTGGCTTTGCCTCCAGCAGAGCGCGCCAAAATAGAGGCGGAGACGAAGGCCGAGGAAGAGAAGCACACCGCGGAACAAGCTGCCTGGGAGGCCTATGTCGCGTCCGAGAGAGTAAGGCGATTGGCTCTTTGGCAGAAGGCTCGTGCGAGGGTCGTGAGGGTGGCGGAGGACGCCCGTGCCGACACCCTGAGTGTAGTCGGGCCCAAGCCCCTCATCTACGCTTGGCGGTACGTGGACCGGGTGCACGCTTCCAGCTAGGAGGAGTACCTATTCGCGCCAGATCACCACACCACTGAGATTGCACTCGCCCGCCGGCAAGCCGCCAATCAGCACCTCGCGAGTTGTGAGGCTGAGGAAGAGGTGTTGTGTCGGTGCGCTGGGAAACGGCCGCACACCAGGGCACTCGTGGCGTGCCGCAAGCGCTCCTGCGAGCGTCGTGGCTTTTAGGAGGAGTATAATTTTTGTTTCGTAAGGCGATCTCATTAGTTTTGGGATGCAAATGATAAATGTCAAATGTTCAGGAATTTTTAGTGTCCTTAATTAAGTATGTAAAAGGGAAAGTTTGGAAACCTTGTGTATTCATACGCATTTTGCAAGTACGTGCATATAGCACAAACTTTACTATATACTATCACACTACACATCTCTCTCGATATATGCTTGCAGACTATGCTACTCCCTCCGTCCAGGACAATAAGTCATCTTTGGTTGTGCACCGTGACCAAGGAGGGAAGACTTATACACCTAGACGGAGGGAGTACTACTATTACTTATGTACGTGCAAATGCACGTTTTAACATTACGATGCGGTTTTTGTAAAAGTAGAAAAACAACACTAGTCAAGCTTGTGAAATGATTCAATGCAAAACAAATGCAAAAATGCTCGTTTGATTGTTTACTTTTAGCTTCCTTCTCTGTGGTTATTTCTCTGTCGTACTTTGTATGGAGTATCTCACTGGTTGGAAAGGCATGCAAATTCCCAAACCGCTTCCTACACCCTGTATCGAATTTTTTGCCTAACAAGTTGTGTCGTGCAATTGGAATTCCAACTTGATTACTACTACTAGTAGGAGTACCAGGGGCCAGTTTTTTTAGGCTTCTAGATTAGTAATCCCATAACTACTACCTTCGTCCTGGTTTATTGGTCCCCATTGTAATCTGTGTCAAATTTTGATCATAAATTTAACTAATGAAATGTTAGTGCATGTCACATGCACTACTCCATCCGTCTAGGTGAGTAAGTCATCTTAGAGCAAGGTTAATAGTAAAGCCTGCTGCCGACTCTATAGTAGAGCCATGTCACCTGTAGCATGTATTTGAAAAAGTTCATACAGTAGAATGGCTGTAGTGTTGGCTATACATTTAATGCATGCATGCTGTGCTAGGCAAAGGAAAGTGACATGATTGGCTGGGGGAGCTGAACGCCGGCCGTAGCGCTCGCATGGGCTGCATGCAGCCTCCTTTTCCTCGTTGCTTGTGCTATTGCCCGGCGACTCGTGAAAGCGCCCTCTTGGTCCTTTCTTCTCACTTCTCTCTCCTCCAGCTATGGATTTGCTGATGTGGAAAATGCTATAGCCTGCTGACTAGTCTCTATTGTACTTGCTCTTAGGCTGTGCACCGTGACCAAGGAGGAGGAGAAAACGAGAAACGTTAATGTTTATTTGCTAATTAATAGTATTGCATGCAATGTACTAACCACATGTTGTGTTTGATATCTCAAGTCATTAAAAGCATTCACACTCTTTAGCTCTTATTGGTTGATATGTCAAGAAACAAGAAACGAGGTAGAAGTTAATGCACCTCGCCTAAGTGTTTTGGGATTATTTGGTTTTCGTAAGATGACTTACACACCTAGATGGAGGGATTACAATGGTGAGGAATAAACCAGTTAAATCTTTGGTCAAAATTTAGCACAAATTACAATGGTGAGGAATAAACCAGGACGGAGTAGTATTTTAGAAGCCCAAATAAATGAGTGAGGCGCCTTATTGTTACTCTCCACTGTGACTAGTCTTGTGGGAAAAGCTGGGGAAGCCGCCAAAAGAACTGGCCCTAGGAGTAGTAGCTAGGGATCGAGTGTGCGAGATGAACTGGAGAAAGTAAATGCAGAGAGATGAAATGCAAAAAAGATGGAGGGATGTGATGGTTGCTTGTCCGTTTATTTTACTAGGCCACTTATTACTGGGAGTGGTTGGGTTTTGTGATATGATGGCTTTACTGCCGCGCCATGAGCGGGGTGAGAGGTGAGACTCCCGTGCAGCGCTGCCCTCTACACTTGTACTACATCGGTCGTGGTTTATTAGCCCCCCATTGAATTTGACTGGAGATTTAACCGACAAAATGTTAGTGCATGTCAACAAAAACTATATCCTTGGATTCATATTTGAACATAGTTTTGAATGATATAATTTTAGGTGACATGCATCATCATTTATCTTACTATATATAATGTTAGTTCAATTTTTGGTCGTACCAATCTATAGTAGTAAGGTGCCCGTGCGTTGCACCAAAGAGTGAAATGCATTGATCGGGGAGTTGTTTATTTTGACAAAGGATGTGGGGTACATCTCATGTGTAACAGGTATCAATAGGTTTCTTCGGATATTATTTCATATCTAGAGCTCACAAACATCCGGGTGAAATAGATAAAAAGGTATCTTTTGCAAACAAAAGTGTTCAACTGTTCAACCTGCATCCAAAACTTGTGAAGAAATAACACTAATTGTGCTTTGCAAGAAATGATCTTTAAGAATTAGTTTTTGAGTATCGATTGTTATACATGTTGGCTACAGATGACATGGCAGTTTCCTATAGTCAACAGTTGGCTATACTATTAAGTAATATTAACCATGCGCTTATACACCTAGATGGAGGGATTAAATCAGGATGACTTGCAAGCGGGCAGAGGAGATGTAAGAAATGGTTCATCGTAAGTCTTTCACCAGTACTGTAGTAAAAAATCATACATGGAAGATTCTAGACTAAACCATAAATGGATACACTTTTATTCATGCGCGATACTCCAATAGAGCAAGATCCTGCATGGAAGTCTCCACATGCTTAGACAGTGGATTACATTGAGCGAAGACTAATGATCGACATTTAACTTGATAATGCGTATGTCCAGGTGAACCTCCTTGGGTTTCGAACAGGAAGGACAGAAACACATACGATGCAACGGGAGCAGCACCGTTGGCGTTGAGGTTGTCGCCCATGTCCAAAAACCACGTAGACACGGTCTTTGAGCATGGTTCGTAGTCGTTCCACGCTCGGGCATTGAAGTTTGTAACTATTTTAGATTATAATGTACTGCTCCTCCGGTGCTAGTAGTAGAGCAGAGTCCTACTCTACTACTCTACTCAAGCAAGTTAGGGCATATCACTGTAGGGAGTACCAGTACTGTGATCACTCAAGCAACTTGTCTGGCATCGTCATGACCCTACGCTGCTGGTATGTGTCTCGTAAGTAAGTCAAGCAGCGTGCTGTAGTCATCATCACCTGTCCACTTCCCGCGGAATACAATCACAGTCACTGCAAGGTCTTTGAGCAGGATCCTAGCTTCTCTGGGCCTTCAGGAATTTTTGACTGGAGGCTGGTAAGTAGCCTTGGTACATGCTCTCTGTTTCTCGGACTGAATTATCCGATTAACCAGGAGATAACCGATGGCAAGGATCATGATGGCAGCGCGGTTTCGTTCATCAGGCAAAACTGTGTGTACACAGTGTACCATGCGTCTCTGCATGCACCATACCCTGATATGTGCCGCCATGCTCTGCAGCCCAAAGTAGGAGAGAGGGTCGCAAGTATCAGACTTCGACCTACTGGCTGGAGTTTCCCCCGTCAGGCACCCATCTGGTTCAAGCCGTTAGCCAATCTCCACAGCTCAATAAATAGTAACGTCTAACTGAGCCAGTTAGTTAGATGCGTACACTTGGTGTAGTAGGATCTTTATTTAGTTTGATGCATACACTTATTATTTTTTGGTAGCCCTTTTGTAATGATGGCTGATGTTTGGTTTGGAAGAGAGAGCTACGTCTTCACTCTTCTGGCCTGCTTACTACTTCTGTTGCACCCCCAGCACTGGTTGCTGCTGCTGCTGATTTCAATGTACAATCAGTAGTATATTTTGTCTATTGGTTGAATAAATGTGTTGTTAGAACGACAAACACAATGTTTTGGAAGTCGTTGCACGGTTCGATCCTTTAGTGCCCCGTACCGTACGTAGCGCATACTATTTTTCGTATGGAACACATTTTCCACTTGTTGATAACATGCAGCCCACTGATGAAGCCCCAATAGAGAAGCCCATAATTAACTGGAAGGGAGGCTCTCACATTTAACTTGATAATGAGTATGTCCAGGTGAACCTCCTTGGAGTCCCCGTGCACCGCGTCGGCGGGTAAAGGATGCCATGGGTTTTCCAAGTCCACATTGGCGGGATAGTCCCAGCTCCCCATAGTCCAAGTCTGTTCGATGAGGCCGGTGTCGCTGCCCACGCGACCCGAAGGGGTAGTAACACTGACCACGCACCTGTACATCAGCCTCGTGTCAGCGTTAGCGTCAGCGGCGTCGCCCCTGACGCACATTAAAGAGACAGGGCGGCGGCGTGCGTGGGCCTCGCTGGTGCCCACGATCAAGAGGAAGACGATGACGTCCTCCTCCGAGACTAGAAGGCGGCGGTGATCCTCCAGCGACTCCAGCATGGTGAACGGGTAGCATGTCTCGTACTTGATGTTCTTCTCCAAGGGCCAGCAGTGACCGTTGCACATCCGTGAGGTGATGCACCATGTCCACCAGCGAGCCACAAAACGGCATCGGGCACTCATAGCAGTGGATGAAGGGCTCCTTGGAGGCATGGACCAGGCCGTCCATGAAACGGGAGTGGCTGTAGGGGACGTTGCGCCAGTTGAATATATGAGCAAGTTACTACGAGATTTAATCCAAATAAGCACAAAATAAATGATGATGGCTATAAAAGAGATGAAACTAATCATGTGGACTAGCATAGTTGTAGGATAAGAGTAGAAACATGAATTCTACCACGATTTCGAACAGGAAGGACATAAACACATACGGTGCAACGGGAGCAGCACCGTTGGCGTTGTGGTTGTCGCCCATGTCGAAACACCACGTAGACACGGGCCATGTTTGGATACTCTAACTCGGTTAGAGGTTAGAGTTAGATTCTAACCCTGAACCAACTCTGAACTAACTCTAACCAAAAAGGTGTTTGGATGAGAGGGTTAGATTGACAATAAATGCTCTTTCTCATTCATTTGGCTACTTTGGACCATATTTCCTACCGGATTTGCCGGAGTGGAGCGAGCCCTAGCCGAGGCAGATGTGGACGCGCCCAGTAAGGAGCCGCATTGGCCTCTCGTGCAGCCCGCCGACCGAATCCGCCATCCCTGCGCAAGGAGTCGCGCTTGCCGAGGCCAACGGGGACGAGCCGTGCAAGGAGCCGTGACTACTTACCGGCGGGCGGACGGGCCGCGGGGAGACGAGGGGGTTGGAACGGGAGGATAGGGCGGGGCTGCTTACCAACGGCGGACGGGAGCGCGGATATGGCGAGGCGCCTTCACATGGGCGGTGCGAGAGGGAGGGAAGGAGAGGACGAGAAGTTTCGAGGAAGTGGGGAGGGATCTGCTGCAGGGAGAGCGAGAGAAAAATGTGTTTTTTTAGTGGTCCCTGAGGGTGTCCTGGATTAGGGGGTGTCCGGATAGCCGGATTATACCTTTGGCCGGACTCCTGGACTATGAAGATACAAGATTGAAGACTTCGTCCCGTGTCCGGAAGGGACTTTCCTTGGCATGGAAGGCAAGCTTGGCGACACGGATATGTAGATCTCCTACCATTGTAACCCTAGCCCTCTCTGATGTCTGTATAAACCGGAGGGTTTTAGTCCATAGGAAGAATAACAATCATAGGCTAGCTCCTAGGGTTTAGCCTCCTTGATCTCATGGTAGATCTACTCTTGTACTACCCATATCATCAATATTAATCAAGCAGTACGTAGGGTTTTACCTCCATCAAGAGGGCCCGAACCTGGTAAAACATCGTGTCCCCTGCCTCCTGTTACCATCCGCCTAGACGCATAGTTCGGGACCCCCTACCCGAGATCCGCCGGTTTTCACACCGACATTGGTGCTTTCATTGAGAGTTCCTCTGTGTCGTCACTTTTAGGCCTGATGGCTTCTCCGATCATCAACGGCGATGCGATCCAGGATGAGACTTTTCTCCCCGGACAGATCTTCATATTTGGCGGCTTTGCGCTGCAGGCCAATTCGCTTGGCCATCTAGAGCAGATCGAAAGCTACGCCCCTGGCCATCAGGTCAGATTTGGAAGTTTAAACTACACAGCGGACCTCCGTGGAGACTTGATCTTCGACGGATTCGAGCCGCAGCCGAGCACGCCGCACTGTCACGATAGGCATGATCTAGCTCTGCTGCCGAACAGTGCCCTGGAGGCCGCACCCGCATCAGCTCCGACCCTTAATTCGGAGCCAACTGCACCAACTGAGGATGGGTGGTTGGACACCGCCTCGGGGGCTGCAATCTCTACGGCGACCGAGCCGAACATCAGCCCTATTCTCTGCGAAGCCCGTGACTCCAAGGAGCCGGACTCCTCTCCAGACTCCGAGCCCTCCGCGCCCCTACCGATCGAACCCGATTGGGCGCCGATCATGGAGTTCACCGCCGAGGACATCTTTCAGCACTCGCCCTTCGGCGATATTCTGAATTCACTAAAGTCTCTCTCTTTATCAGGAGAGCCCTGGCCGGACTATGGTTAGCAAGGTTGGGATGCGGATGATGAAGAAATTCAAAGCCCACCCACCACCCACTTCGTAGCCACTGTCGATGATTCAACCAACATGCTCGACTTCGACTCCGAAGACATCGACGACATGGACGCCGATGCAGGAGACGATCAAGAACCAGCGCCTATAGGGCACTGGAAAGCCACCTCGTCGTATGATATATACATGGTGGACACCCCAAAAGAAGGCAATGGCGATGGAACAGCGGAGGATGACCCCTCCAAGAAGCAGCCTAAGCGCCAGCGTCAGCGGCGCCGCTCTAAATCCCGCCAAAGCAAAAACGGTGATTCCGGCACGGGAGATAATAACACCCGGACAGTGCCGAAGACAACCACCTCCAGCAAGATTCAGCACAGGAGGATGGAGAAGCCAGCCCTCATGAGAGAGCGGCAGACAGAGAGGCCGAGGACGATAATTATATGCCTCCCTCCGAAGACGAGGCAAGCCTCGAAGTCAATGAATTTGTTGTGCCGGAGGATCCCGTCGAACAAGAGCGTTTCAAACGCAGGCTTATGGCCACGGCGAACAGCCTCAAGAAAAAACAGCAACATCTTAGAGCTGATCAAGAATTGCTAGCCGACAGATGGACTGAAGTCCTTACGGCCGAAGAGTATGAACTCGAATGCCCCTCCAAGAGCTACCCAAAGCGCAGGTTGCTACCCCAACTAGAGGAGGAAGCACCTAAACCTACATCACCAGCGCATGATGTGGCCGACCGGCCACCACGTGGCCACGACAGAGAAGCCTCTCGGCCCTCCACTCAAGCCGCACCCCGGCGCCGCTCAAAAAATACCAAGGCACGGGAAAATGCGCCAGACCTACGAGATATATTGGAGGACAAGGCAAGGCAAACAAGATCGATCTACGGATCGTGTAGGCGCCCCACGGCACGAGACGGTAACCGTCACTACGGATACAGTCAATCCGGCCGGGCCAAACACTGTAGACAAAGCTCGTTTGAGATGCGTCGTGATATAGCCCAATACAGAGGCGCCGCACACCCACTATGCTTCACAGATGAAGTAATGGATCATCAAACCCCTGAGGGTTTCAAACCCGTGAACATCGAATCATATGATGGCACAACAGATCCTGCGGTATGGATCGAGGACTATCTCCTTCATATCCACATGTCCCGTGGTGATGACCTACACGCCATCAAATACCTCCCACTCAAGCTTAAAGGACCAGCTTGGCATTGGCTTAACAGCTTGCCAGCAGAATCAATTGGTTGTTGGGAGGACCTGGAAGCCGCATTCCTCAACAATTTCCAGGGCACTTATGTGCGACCACCAGACGCCGATGACCTTAGCCACATAATTCAGCAGCCAGAGGAATCGGCCAGACAATTCTGGACACGATTCCTAACCAAGAAAAATCAAATCGTCGACTGTCCGGATGCAGAGGCCCTAGCAGCCTTCAAGCATAACATCCGCGACGAGTGGCTTGCATGGCACCTAGGACAGGAAAAGCCGAAATCTATGGCAGCCCTCATGACACTTATGACCCGCTTTTGCGCGGGAGAAGACAGCTGGCTAGCTCGCAGCAATAACATGACCAAGAGCCCTGGTAATTCGGATACCAAGGACAACAGTGGCAGGTCGTGTCACAACAAGCAAAAGCGCCGCATTAACGGCGACAATGCTGAGGATACAGCAGTTAATACCGGATTCAGAGGCTCTAAACCCGGTCAGCGGAAAAATCCATTCAAAAGAAATACTCCGGGCCCATCCAGTTTGGACCGAATACTCGACCGCTCATGCCAGATACATGGCACCCCTGAAAAACCAGCCAATCACACCAACATGGATTGTTGGGTGTTCAAGCAAGCAGGCAAGTTAAATGCCGAAAGCAGAGACAGGGGGCTACATAGCGATGACGAGGAGGAGCCCCGGCCGCCGAACAACAGTCGACAGAAAGGTTTTCCCCCACAAGTGCGAACGGTGAACATGATATACGCAACCCACGTCCCCAAGAGGGAGCGGAAGCGTGCGCTAAGGGATGTATACGCGATAGAGCCAGTCGCCCCAAAGTTAAACCCATGTTCTTCCTGCCCGATCACTTTTGATCGAAGGGACCACCCCACTAGCATCCGTCATGGCGGATTCGCCGCATTGGTTCTAGACCCAATTATTGACGGATTTCACCTCCCTAGAGTCCTTATGGACGGCGGCAGCAGCCTGAACCTGCTTTACCAGGATACAATGCGGAAAATGGGCATCGATCCCTCGAGGATTAAACCCACTAAAACGACCTTTAAAGGCGTCATACCAGGTGTAGAGGCCAGTTGTACAGGCTCAGTTACACTTGAAGTGGTCTTCGGATCTCTGGATAATTTCCGAAGCGAGGAGTTAATCTTCGACATAGCCCCGTTCCGCAGTGGCTATCACGCACTGCTCGGGCAAACCGCATTTGCCAAGTTCAATGCGGTGCCGCACTACACATACCTCAAGCTCAAGATGCCAGGCCCTCGAGGAGTCATCACGGTCAATGGAAACACCGAACGCTCTCTTCGAACGGAGGAGCATACGGCGGCTATCGCAGCGGAAGTACAAAGCAGCCTCTCAAGGCAATTCTCCAGTCCGACCACTAAACGTCTGGACACCGTCAAGCGCGCCCGGAGTAACCTACAACAAGACCACCTGGCATGTTCAGAGCAAGCGTAGCAATGCGGCCCCAACCCCAGCCCTCGCGAACTTGCGAAACCAGTGCTGTGCGTACATAATTACGCTCTGGAAATACCATGGGAACAGGGGGAGGGGCACCATCACGGCACGCACGAAACGCGGCTTAAACCGCACTAGGGGCTGCCGATTTCTTAATTTTCTCTTATTTTCAGGACTCCATTCTTCGAAAGGCTTGTCCGGCAGTACAATTGCCGCACAAACGATACAACCAGGGAAGCAGAAAACTACGCTGCACTATGGAACTCTAAGGTGGTCTCTATAACAAGCAGTATACCTGTTTCACATAACATTCCGCAGCTTGCCCCTGGAAAGGACATGTTAAATAGTCCCATCTTTTGCTTATTGCAGTATTTGTATCATTCTGCTTTGATCGCAGCTTTTTTAAATAAACAATGCATAGCTTCCATCTATTATTGCATTTCTCTTTTTTACGAATATATGTTCATTAATGACATGTTGCACCCGTACACTTTGGTACGGCCAATACGCCAGGGGCTTAAGTACCCGACAACACGGTGTGAGAAGTCCAAACACTTTCACAAGTGCGGCACCCCGAACTTATAGCATTATATGCATCGGCTCCGAATCATGTCTTGGGTCAATAGTTGGGTTTGCCCGGCTCCTATTTTTTGGTACCTTACGTTCCGTTATATCAGCTAAGTTAGCACTAGGAGAACTACTGCGATTGTGCCCCAGTTGAGCTGGGCTAAGCACCTCAGTAGAGACAGCTAAAACTGATCGTCATGATGAGGCGAGAGCTGGTCGCTGTTCGAGAGGTTTTTGAGTCCCTAAATACTTATGCCGCTTAGAGCGAGGAGTCGGCTTTGTCCGACCTAGGCGTGGATAGCGCCCCGAACTCGGTCTTCCGAACACTAAGGGCTTCGCTGAAATTTAAAATTATAGAATTCTATGGCTAAGTGAGAGTGTTCAAGCATTATAGTCTGATTGCCTTGTTCGTTGTGTTGAGCGCCTCCCTCGAAGGACCCAAGAATGGGAAAAAGAGCGCTCATGTTTACCCCGAACACCCCAGCACTCGCGGCATGGGGGCAGAAGCCGACGACTCGCCATCTCTCAAATTTGATAAACGGCCGCATAGAAGGTAATATTTTAAATTCAAAAGCGTTGCTCAGCGCATATGAACAAGTTTTCAGCGTACAAGATCACAAATGCGAGTTTACTCAAACATTACATTTTTGGAGCATTCATCCGCTATAAGGCAGGCACCCTTCAGGACGCCCTCATAATACGCTTTCGGGAGATGATGCTCCTTGCCCGGCGGTGGCCCGTCCTTCACCAGCTTCTCCGCATCCATCTTGCCCCAGTGCACTTTAGCACGGGCAAGCGCCCTACGGAGCGCTTGATTACTTCAAGCCGTGGACGGGCATCCACCAGCCGCCTCACCAGCCCAAAGTAGCTCCCAGGCAGAGCCTCTCCAGGCCAAAGCCGAACTATGATGCCCTTTATGGCCTGTTCGGCCACCTTGTGGAGCTCGACCATTTCCTTCAGCTGGTCCCTTAAAGGCACCAGGTGTCCGGCCTCAGCATACCGAGACCAGAACACCTTCTCCGTCGAGCTCCCCTCCTCGGCTCGGTAGTAGGCGGTGGCATCAGACGCACTACGGGGCAAATCTGCGAATGCTCCTGGAGAGCCCCGGACTCGGGTAAGTAACAAGTAATTCACTTTCACGTGCTTGCTTTGCATAATGAATGCCTTACCCGTCTCTATCTTCTTCATATCTCCAATTTCTTGGAGGGCTTTCTGGGCTTCAGCCTTGGCAGACTTCGCGCTTTCGAGGGCTTCCACAAGCTCGGACGCTTGCGTCTTCGAGTCAAGCTCCAAACTCTCGTGTTTTTTCACGAGAGCCTGGAGCTCTTTCCGCACCTCCTCCACCCGCGCCTCCTACTTCCCTCTCTCTGTGCACTCCGCGGCCACTTTGTTTTCGGCCTCGGACAGCGCTTTCTTAAGGGTTGCCACCTCGGTCGTGGCCCCTATAATAGCACGTTGATCCTGTCAATTTTTGCAACCACATCTTCTCTATATACTTGCGAAAGGTATTACTTACCTTCCTTCTCCTCGAGTTGCCTCTTGGCATGGCCAAACTCGTTCTCGGACCGCGTGAGGTTTTGCTTCAGCGTGTCCACCTCCGCAGTCAGTGCGGTGGAGGCCAGCAGTGAAGCCTGCATACACATATTGACTTGATTATGTTAGACTCCTGCGAATGTTATTAGATCCTCTATTCGGCTTTTCTTTCCGAACACCGAACAGAGCATCAAGGGCTACTGTCTATGCGGTAATATTTTTACATATTCTTTACTTACCTCGAAGCCTGTTAGAAGGCTGGCACAGGCTTCAGTCAGTCCGCTCTTGGCGGACTGAACCTTCTGGATCACCGCTCTCATAATAGTGCGGTGCTCCTCGTTGATGGAGGCGCCGTTAAGCACCTCCAGCAAATTGTCCGGTGCCTCCGGTTGGACGGAGGTCACCGGCTCGGCAGACTTTCTCCTCTTGGAAGGAGGCTGCCTACCGGAGTCCGGAATCGTTGAACGTTCCGGTGCGGTGTCCGGCTCAAAGCCGGACTTAGAGCCCTTGGGGGTTCTATCCCCTTCACGCCTGGAGTCTGGGAGGTCGCCTTGCGGCGCCTCCAGGACCACCTCCTCCTGGCTTGGAACCTGTTGGGACGCCACCTCGTCATCGTCCGTAGGGTGGGGGGAGGTAGCCGCCGGAAGCGAATTCACATTCGACGAATCACGGGAGCCGCTCGACGACTCGTCGAGCCCGGCCTTGGGCGGACTGCATAAACATGTTCGACGTAAGGAAAAGTTGTGCAATGGGGGAATACTATGAATCACTCTGGTATCCGGATACTTACGATCTCGCCAGGGGCTTGGCCCTGTGCGGCCACTCCTCTTCGCCATCGTCGGTGTTGGTGGAGTAGTCCGGAGGAGGGGTCTTCCCCTTCTTGGACCCTTCGGCCTCCCCAGTTGGGGAGGCCTTCCTTTTCTTCCCTCCCCCCGCTGGAGGGGGAGAGGTCTTTTCTTCCTCCTCCTCATCTCCATGGGAGGAGTGCACCTTGGAGTCGGCGGATGATGAATCCGACACCTCCTGGCGCCGGGCACTCTTTCGAGTCCCCGTGGCCTTCTTCTTGGCCTCCTTCTCCGGCACCACATAGGGTGTCGGAACCAGCAGCTTCGCCAAGTGAGCGTCCGCTAGGCCTTCGGGCAAAGGAGCCGGACAGTTGATCTGTCCGGACGTCTCCTGCCAATTCTGTCAAAGGTAAGGGAGCTTAGATCCCGCATGGAGTCAAACCATGAAAAACTAATACCCTGTGAAAGGTAAAAACAGCTTACCGCATGAGCGTGACGCTGCGTGCTGAATCCGCGATCCTCGGTAGCGGATGCGGGGGCCTCAGCGCCCTTGAAAAGCACCTTCCAGGCATCTTCGTACGTCGTGTCGAAGAGCCTGCTCAGAGTTCGGTGCCGCGCCGGGTCGAACTCCCACAGGTTGAAAGCCCGTTGTTGACACAGGAGGATCCGGCGGATGAGCATAACCTAGACTACGTTGACAAGTTTGAGCTTCTTGTCCACCAGGGTTTGGACGCATGTTTGAAGTCCGGTCAGCTCTCCTTGTTTACCCCACGACAGGCCCGTCTCTTTCCAGGAGGTGAGCCACGTAGGGGGTCCGGATCGGAACTCGGGGGCTGCGACCCATTCAGGGTCGCGCGGCTCGGTGATGTAAAACCACCCCGATTGCCACCCCTTTAGGGTCTCCACTAAGGAGCCCTCGAGCCATAAGACGTTGGGCATCTTGCCCACCATGGCACCTCCGCACTCCGCCTGGGTGCCGCGCACCACCTTCGGCTTGACATTGAAAGTCTTGAGCCATAGGGCGAAATGGGGGCGGATGTGGAGGAAAGCCTCGCACACGACGATAAACGCCAAGATGTTGAGGACAAAGTTCGGGGCCAGATCGTGGAAATCCAGACCATAGTAGAACATGATCCCCCGGACAAATGGGTGGAGAGGGAAGCCCAGTCCGCGGAGGAAATGGGGAAGGAACACCACCCTCTCATGGGGCCTAGGGGTGGGGATGAGCTGCCCCTCTTCGGGAAGCCGGTGCGCAATGTCGTTAGACAAGTATCCGGCCTTCCTTAGTTTTTTGATGAGTCCCTCCGTGACGGAGGAGACCATCCACTTACCTCCCACTCTGGACATGGCTGGAGGAGGTTGAGGTGGGGTGTGCGGACTTGGGTGCTGAAGCTCGAGTGCGCAGAAATGGATAGGCAAAGGAGGAAGAAGGCGTGGATGAAAAGGTGGATCCTTATCCCCTTATATGGGCGGATGCGACTATGCGTCCTCACCAGCCTGGTAAAACTTGCTTATCTCCCAAGCACCGTAATCAATGGCGCGGTTGGGTTACCCACATCCGTATTGATGAGAATCCCAGAATAAGGGGACACTATCTCTGCTTTGACAAGACGTGCGAAGGAAACTGCCTCGCTAAACGCGCTGAGGTGGGACAATAAGACGATTCGAATAAAGACTTGGCCGTGGTGTGATGTCATGCTACGGAATACGTCAGCAGATTAGATTTGTGTAAATATTATTCTCTCTATGGCAATATGTGGAAACTTATTTTGCAGAGCCGGACACTACCTTTGTGTTCAAAATCTTCTATGAAGTACTTGGAGGAGGAACCCGCCTTGCAATGCCGAAGACAATTTGCGCGCCGGACTCGTCGTCATTGAAGCCTGGTTCAGGGGCTACTGAGGGAGTCCTGGATTAGGAAGTGTCTGGATATCTAGATTATACCTTCGGCCGGACTCCTGGACTATGAAGATACAAGATTGAAGACTTCATCCCGTGTCCGGAAGGGGCTTTCCTTGGCGTGGAAGGCAAGCTTGGCGATACGGATATGTCGATCTCCTACCATTGTAACCGACTCTATGTAACCCTAGCCCTCTCCGATGTCTATATAAACCGGAGGGTTTTAGTCCGTAGGACGAATAACAATCATACCATAGGCTAGCTTCTAGGGTTTAGCCTCCTTGATCTCGTGGTAGATCTACTCTTGTACTACCCATATCATCAATATTAATCAAGCAGGACGTAGGGTTTTACCTCCATCAAGAGGGCCCAAACCTGGGTAAAACATCGTGCCCCCTGCCTCCTGTTACCAGCCGCCTAGACGCATAGTTCAGGACCCCCTACCCGAGATCCGCCGGTTTTGACACAGACAGTCCCAAAGAGAACTAACCCAAATAAGCACCTCTTGGATGGGTTAGATTTTTTGGATGGGTTAGATGCATCTAACCCAAACTAACCCTCCCGTTTGGATATTTTTGGGTTAGTTGAGTCCAAACTAACCCAAACTAACTCTAACTCATTGAACCAAACAGGGCCACGGTCTTTGACCACGGTTCATAGTCGTTCCACGCTCATTGAAGTTTGTAACTATTTTAGATTAGAATATACTACTCCTCCGGTGCTAGTAGTAGAGCAGAGTCCTACTCTACTACTCTACTCAAGCAAGTTAGGGCTTAGCACTGTAGGGAGTACCAGTACTATGATCACTCAAGCAAGTTGTCTGGCATCGACATGACCCTACGCTGCTGGTATGTGTCTCATATGTCAAGCGGCGTGATGTAGTCAGCATCACCTGTCCACTTCCCGCAGCACATATTCACTTCTCCATCTTCGTCCGCACATAATCTCGTCCAATCTTCCATCCCCGCTAAGGCGCCTCCCCCTCGTCCGAAACCCAAGCACTAACAATGGCAGAACCGAGAAGCGTCCACCGAAAGAGTGGCTGGAATTCGCTCCCCACAGAGGTAATCAAGCTCATTGTTTCGCGTGTGGACAATCTCAGTACCATGCCGCTCGCCGCTTGCTCGTCGGGGTTGTACTGTTTACTCAAAGACCTCAGGCCGAAGCTTTTTAAGCCAGCTCCTTTCTTGCTGATGCCGCCTGATCTTTAGAAATGGCGTGTCACGCAGCATAACGATCGTAGGGTGGCGAGCATCAACCCCCTTGACTGCGATCTGATCCCCGTCAGCCTCAACTACATTAACGGTATGTACTGGGTCGGCATGAACACGTCTTGGATGGTGCTCGTCGACAATCGCGGCAGCTAGATGCTCGTGGAGGTCTACACCCGTGATTGATCCCCCTTCCTTCGATTAACACTGCACAGCTTTGGCACCGCGGCCCAGAATACTCGGAATCTTACAGTAGCCAACATGATACCAAGATTGATTTGCTCAAGGTTGTAATCTGCCAAGTGCCCACGAGATCTGCTAATTATAAAGACTTCAGGCTAATTGCATTCTTCAACCGCGGTCTCGCCTATCTGACAGGTCACTGCGGTAAGTGGATAAATCTGCACGTCCATTGCAGGATCATACATCCTCCATGGTTCTCTGATGCCATTGAACACAAGGGCTTCATTTACGCTGTCGACTCCTTCTATGGTTGGACGTATTGCTGGCCTACTCCAGTCATCGCTACAAATGGTTGTTACAACAGTATGTTACTTTCCTATGATATCATGATGGCTTGCTTATATTACTGTCAACATTTGCTGAAAAAATATTCATGCTCATAACATGCTGTTCTTAAGATTGACTAAATCAAGAGCCCTTTTTTATTTGACTCCAACTTCATATGATGTTGTAGGCCTCCTGGTGTCCCTACCCTTCCTAATCCTAGAACCTTCCAAAGAAAAGCGGCATGGCAGTTGCAGGTGGTTCCTGGCTCGATCAGACGACGGCGAAAGATTGATGATCCTTCGCACGTACCGGACGTGTTGTTTTGCGGAATACAATCACAGTCACTGCAAGGTCTTTGAGTAGGATCCCAGCTTCTCTGGGCCTTCAGGAATTTTTTACTGGAGGCTGGTAAGTAGCCTTGGTACACGCTCTATGTTGGTCGGACTGAATTATCCGATTAACCAGGAGATAACCGACGGCAAGGATCGTGATGGCAGCGCGGTTTAGTTCATCAGGCAAAACTGTGTGTACACAGCGTACCATGCATCTCTGCATGCACCATACCCTGATATGTGTCGCCACGCTCTGCAGCCCAAAGTAGGAGAGAGGGTCGCAAGTATCAGACTTCGACCTGCTAGCTGGAGTTTCCCCCGTCAGGCACCCATCTGGTTCAAGCCGTCAGCCAATCTCCATAGCTTAATAAATAGTAACGTCTAACTGAGCCAGTTAGTTAGATGTGTACACTTGGTGTAGTAGGATCTTTATTTAGTTTGATGCATACACTTGTTCTTTTTTGGTAGCCCTTTTCTAATGATGGCTGATGTTTGGTTTGGAAGAGAGAGCTGCGTCTTCACTCTTCTGGCCTGCTTACTGCTTCTGTTGCACCCCCAGCCCTGGTTGCTGCTGCTGTTGTTTTCAATGTACAATCAGTAGTATATTTCGTCTATTGGTTGAATAAATATGTTGTTAGAACGAAAAACACAATTTTTTGGAAGTCGTTGCATGGTTCAATCCTTTAGTGCCCCGTACCGTACGTAGCGCATACTATTTTTCATACGGAACACATTTTCCACATGCAGCCCACTGATTAAGGCCCAATAGAGAAGCCCATAATTAACTGGAAGGGAGGCTCTCACATGAATCCGGCCCAGGTACATGCTCATGGTCCCCTAAACATAAATAAGTAAATAAATAAATAAAGCTAAATGCTCATGCACCAGTTCTTTGGGAAAATACATAGCCCAGTATTTCTTTTTGAAGAATACCCAAGCTAGGCCTATTTGTTTTCTCCGAATTACTGGGCTACAAATCTTTCAAGACGAGGAGGGATGCATTCCGGCCTGGCTTAAGAGTATGGTCAATGTCTGTTAAAAGTAATATCAAAAGGGGTTGAAAATTCCAAAAAAATTATAGCAAATGGGATATAAGTTTCTTTTTTTGTTTTCGTTCTTCACTGATATCTTATACGTATTTCATTGGATTTAACATGACATAGTACTAATTTATTTTTAAATTTGTTTTAGTATGGCTATTAATTTTTGGATTAAGAATATTTCGTTCCCCAGCAAAAATTTGCGAATTTTCAAAATTTCCCACATATTTAGTTAATTTTTTGACCCTGGTACTGACCAGAAAATGGCCAGCAATTCTAAAAATGGAAAACGGGCTGAAATAAATTCCATATGAATTAGAAAATGAGTAAAAATTATAAAAATAATAGCAAATGGGTTGTACACGCCACAAATTTTGAGGCTGACTTGTTTACTCAAGGCTTTGTCAGTGAACACACGATTCTAGTAGCAGTGACTGTTGGATGTGTGTCGATGTGAAAACCGGCGGATCTCGGGTAGGGGGTCCCGAACTGTGCATCTAAGGCAGATGTTAATAGGAGGCAGGGGACACGATGTTTTACCCAGGTTCGGGCCGTCTTGATGGAGGTAAAACCCTACCTCCTGCTTGATTTATTCTTGATGATATGAGTATCACAAGAGTTGATCTACCACGAGATCGGAGAGGCTAAACCCTAGAAGCTAGCCTATGGTATGATTGTTGTTGTCCTACGGACGAAACCCTCTGGATTATATAGACACCGGAGGGGGCTAGGGTTACACAGAGTCGGTTACAATTGGAGGAGATCTACATATCCGTATTGCCAAGCTTGCCTTCCACGCCAAGGAAAGTCCCATCCGGACACATGACGAAGTCTTCAATCTTATGTCTTCATAGTCCAACAGTCCGGCCAAAGGTTATAATCCGGCTGTCCGGACACCCCCTAATCCAGGACTCCCTCAGTAGCCCCTGAACCAGGCTTCAATGACGATGAGTCCGGCACGCAGATTGTCTTCGGCATTGCAAGGCGGGTTCCTGCACCGAATATTTCATAGAAGATTTTGAACACGAGGATCGTGTCCAGCTCTACAAAATAAGTTCCACATACCACCGTAGAGAGAATAATATTTCCACAAATCTAATCTGCTGACACGTTACGCAACATGACATCATGCAATGGCTTGACGATTATTCGAACCGTTTTTCTCTACCTAGCCCCACACATAACGCAAGGTAGTTTCTTGACACGTCTTGTCAAAGCAGAGATCGTGTTCCCCTTATTACGGGATCCTCATCAATACGGGCGTGGGTAACCCAACCGTGCCTAGGACTCCTAGATTTTAGGCAAGTCCCAAACGGCCACGGGGAGGACGCTTGATATTCACCCTTTTTATAAAGGGACAAGGCTTTTACTTTTTTCCTCCTGTGCTCAATCGAATCCTTCCCCCGCCTCGAATTCTAACACCCAAAGCCTAGGTCAGGTGCTTCGGATCTTCAATCATGTCCGAATCCAGCCTCCAGGGCCGGTGGATGCCCTCCTCCGTCACGGAAGAGGATATCAAGAAATTGAGGGAGGCAAGGTACCTGACCGCCGAAGTCTCACATCGGCTGCCCGCCCGAGGGCAGGTCGTCCCTACTCCTGAACCCAACGAAGACGTCGTGTTCATCTCCCACTTCCTTCGAGGACTAGGCCTCACTCTGGATCCCTTCATAAGGGGTTTGATGTTCTATTATGGGCTTGATTTCCACGATCTAGACCCGGATTCCTTTCTCCACATATCGGCTTTTATTGTCGTATGTGAGGCCTTCCTCCGCATTACCCCTCTCTTCGGCCTGTGGCTCAAGACCTTTGATGTGAAGCCGAAGATGGTCGAAGGGCGGCATGCAGCGTGCGGAGGCGCATTAATAAGCAAGATTGCAGGAGCTCCGTGGCCAAAAGGGACCCTTCTAGAGGTGTCCGGATTATGGCAACGGGAGTGGTTCTACATCACCGCTCCCAGAAGTGCCAAGTGGGTAGCTTCCCCCGCCTTTCGCTCGGGCCCTCCACCACAATTGATGTCATGGATCAGCAGGGGGCTGAGCTGGGGTCCAGCCAAGGATGTGCCCATATTGCAAGGTCGCATCCGAGATCTCTTCGAAGGAGATTTTAGTTTGGTTATGGTAGTGCAAGTCATGCTGGTTCGTCGAGTCCAGCCATGCAAACGCCGTCCCCTCCGCTTGTGGGAATTCAACCCAGAAGGACCGCGCGCTATTCAGAATTTCCTCGGCCTAGCGCACGAGGAGATGTATAAATCATTCTTCGAACCTCAAATGGAGTGTCCGGATACTACCGAGGATGTGGGCCTGAGCAGCAACTGCACCGCCGACCAAGTAAGTAATCCTCTAGCCGAACACACCGTCTTTCACTTATCATGACATCATTTTGAGAAATCGCCCTTCGACCAGGATTGGCTAACAAAGGCGAAGATGATTCGGTGTTCAGCCCCCTTCCTGAGGGTTTGGACAATCCAGTACTGGAAAAGATGCTCGAGCTAGCACCTTGCCTGGAGCCCTCAAAGGAAGATAAAGGGGGGAATAATGAGGGCGAAAGCGGGCCCCCATCGCTACCAATTCCAATCGAGGGAATGAGCGCCTCCGTGAAGGAGGATAACCAAGGGGAAGATTCTGACCTTCTCTCGCTCCGGGGAAGGAAGAGGACTGCCTCTGAGGATCCGGAAAGAAAGGCTTCCAAACGGGAGAAGAAGTCTCCAACAGAGGGTCCTACCTTGGGGGGTGATCTTGCCGCACAAAGTCCGCGCGGGGATCAGCCCTCTAACGAGCCGTAAGTGATCAAAAAAACTTAATAGTAAAGATATTCTACCTAATTTCCGAGGAAAATAACCGAAGCGTTTATCTTGTAGTTTGGATCTTAACCCTTCTCAACTGAGCTCGTCTTCAGGGGACCTTCTTCCGGAGATGATGGAGAGTGAAACGCCTCCCCCGGACTCCCCCGCTCAAGAAGCGGGCGACCTTGAAGTGTCGTCGCGAAGGGCCTCTCCGGATCCGGTGAGGCCAAAAGATAATCCTATAGTCGCCCGAAGTCCCCAGCATCTGGCTCTTGAAGAGGGCGAACAAGAGAGTCCGGCGCCGTCTGGTATGCGGTCGGACGCACTGAGGGATCTGTTGAAGTGAGCGACCATCTTAGAAGAACACCATACGTTAATGAGTACGGTGATGGAAAGGATTTCGTCCACCGAAAGTGGGTTGCATGACGCCTTTATGTGTCTACTAACGGGCTTTGAGGTACGTAAAACGATATACCTTTGTAATAGTACTACACATTTTTAGGTGTGCCCTGTGTAGATAGTAGCCCCTGAGACTCTGGTTGTCACCGAGAACGGTGGAAAGCAGAGGATTGTAGTCCCAGGTAATAACCATACCGCTTTAATGTGCAGGTAGTGGAAGCTCCGGTGGCTAGCCGAACTCATGAGTTTTCCAAACTAAAGCGGCAACTGGATGCGGCGGATGCCGACATCGAGCTTGTTAACAAGAGGCTTGACGAGGCACAGGGTAAGTGATATTTTCTGGTGAATGTCACATAGTAAGAGCAGCGTGATGCCAGTATCTTTAATATTTTGTGACTGCAGATGGAGCTGCCACCGTGGAAACCCTTCGGGCGGAACTTGCCCGAGCCAAAGAACAAGCAAGGAGTAGTAATGCGGCTGCTTTGAAGGCGGCCGAAGAGTTGAAAGCCGAGAAGGCCGCGCATTGAAAGAGCAAAGAGAAAATGGCCAAGATGGCTGCAAAGTTAAAAGACACTGCCGACCGTTGCCAGTTCCTTGAAGAAGAAAACCGAGCCAAGGCGACCGACCTTGAAAAGGCCACGATGGCGACCAAAGACACCTGTTCTGCCATGAGAGCGAAGAAGGAGGAACTGCGTGAAGCCTGTGATATTGTGGCTAGGAAGCCCTTTTTGCTGCGGAGGAAGTTCGGAGATCCGCGGTATGCCCCTCTGGGTCGGCTGTGGAGTTCGGCGGACGCATATTTGGACTTGGCGGCGAGCACTATCGATGCGGCCGAATACGTTCGAGATCAAACAGATCGGGAAGTGGACCAGCTATTCTGGTTGCAGTTCAATGTGCCATAGTGTCCGCTTCCATTGACCGATCAGCTAGCTGAATGGGCCGAACTCAATAGGTTGTCCGGTCTTGCCATGAGGTCCGTTGTAGATCATCTGTGGCCGGAAAAGCCGAAGCCGAACATTTATTTCAGCTTAGTGCACCAGTTCCTTGGTGCGGTGCCGCGCATCAATGCGATGAAGAGGTCGGCGTGCATAGAAGGCTCGCGGATGGCCCTTGCCCATGTCAAAGCATATTGGGCGGAGATGGATGCTACCACTGTCGCGGCGCAGGGTTCGGCCATAGGCCGAGTGGTTGCCGAGCACTGTTTTGAAGAAGTTCTTGAGGGTGCTCGTTTGATAGAGGCCTAGTGCTCGAACAATATTGATATGTCTCCATCGTATCTACTTTTCCAAACACTTTTGCCCTTGTTTTCGACTCTAACTTGTATGATTTGAATGGAAATAACCCGGACTGACGCTGTTTTCAGCAAAATTGCCATGATGTTGTTTTATGTGCAGAAAACAAATATTCTTGGAATGACCTGAAACTCCACAGGAGGTCTTAGAAAAAATAATAAAAATCCTCGCCAAAAATGAAGACCAGGAGGCCCACACCCTTCTCACGAGGGTGGGGGGCACCCCCCTAGGTCGCGCCCCCTACCTCGTGGGCCCCCAGGAGACCCTCCGACGCCAACTCCAACTCTATATATTGTGTTTCGGGGAGAAAAAAATCAGAGAGAAGAAATAATCGTGTTTTACGATACGGAGCCGCCGCCAAGCCCTAAAACCTCACGAGAGGACTGATCTAGAGTCCGTTCGGGGCTCCGGTGAGGGGGATTCGTCGCCGTCGTCATCATCAACCATCCTCCATCACCAATTTCATGATGCTCACCGCTATGCATGAGTAATTCATCGTAGGCTTGCTGGACGGTGATGGGTTGGATGAGATTTATCATGTAATGGAGTTAGTTTTGTTAGGGTTTGATCCCTAGTATCCACTATGTTCTGAGATTGATGTTGCTATGATTTGCTATGCTTAATACTTGTCACTAGGGCCCGAGTGCCATGATTTCAGATCTGAACCTATTATGTTTTCATGAATATATGTGAGTTCTTGATCCTATCTTGCAAGTCTATAGTCACCTACTATGTGTTATGATCCGGCAACCCCGAAGTGACAATAAACGGGACTAGTCCCGGTGATGACCATAGTTTGAGGAGTTCATGTATTCACTATGTGCTAATGCTTTGTTCCGGTTCTCTATTAAAAGGAGGCCTTAATATCCCTAAGTTTCCAATAGGACCCTGCTGCCACGGGAGGGTAGGACAAAAGATGTCATGCAAGTTCTTTTCCATAAGCACGTATAACTATATACGGAATACATGCCTACATTACATTGACGAATTGGAGCTAGTTCTATGTCACCCTATGTTATGACTGTTACATGACGAACCGCATCCGGCATAATTATCCATCACTGATCCGGTGCCTACGAGCTTTCCATATACTGGTTTACGATTATTTACTTTCCCGCTGCTACTGTTACAATCACTACAAAATACCAAAAACATTACTTTTGTTGTCTTTACTTTTGTTGCTGTTACCACTACTATCATATTACTTTGCTACTAAACACTTTGCTACAGATACTATGTTTCCAGGTGTGGTTGAATTGAAAACTTAGTTGCTAATAGTTGAGAATATTCTTTGGCTCCCCTTGTGTCGAATCAATAAATTTGGGTTGAATACTCTACCCTCGAAAGCTGTTGCGATCCCCTATACTTGTGGGTCATCAAAACCAATTTCTGGCGCCGTTGCCGGGGAGCATAGCTCTATTCTTTGAGTCACTTGGGATTTATATATGCTTATCATTATGAAGAACTTGAGAGATTTAAAAACCAAGATCTATCCCTCAACTACGAGGGGAGGTAAGGAACTGCCATCTAGCTCCGCACTTGATTCACCTTCTGTTATGAGTAAGTTTGTGACACCTACACCTGCTTCTGCTATTTGTTCTGATATGTCGCATGTTATTGATGATTCCACTTCTGCTATGCATGATACTTATGATGAAACCGCTTCTATGTCTGATACTACTGTGCGCCTTGGTGAATTTCTTAATGAACAAATTGCTAGGGCTAGAGAAAAAGAAATTATTGAATCTGAATACGATGATGATAGTGATGATGAAAATATGCCTGTTATCCTTGAGGACTATCTTTTTGATAGGGAATCTCCTGCCGCTATTTTTGCTTGCAAAGATAGATATGAGCTTAAGAGGTTATTAATTAAATGGAACAAAGAATCACTTAGAGATAAAATGAGACCCGACCCTGCTTTTGCTACTTCACCTATATGTGTTCCTGATAAGGATTATGAATTCTCTGTTGATCCTGATATAATTACTTTGGTTGAATCTGATCCGTTTTATGTCTATGAATCTGAAACTATTGTGGCACATCTTACTAAGTTAGATAATATAGCTGCCCTGTTTACTAATGATGAGAGATCGCGTTACTTTTGTATACTCAAAATATTTCCGTTCTCATTAAAGGGTGATGCTAAGATATGGTTTAATTCTCTTGATCCTGGTTGTGTGCGTAGTCCCCAGGATATGATTTATTACTTCTCTGCTAAATATTTCCCTGCTCATAAGAAACAAGCTGCTTTGAGGGAAATATACAACTTCGTGCAAATTAAAGAAGAGAGTCTCCCCAAGCTTGGGGGAGGCTTCTCAACTTACTTAATGCTTTGCCTGATCATCCTCTTAAGAAACCCGAAATACTCAATATCTTTTATAATGGACTAACCGATGCTTCCAGAGATTACCTGGATAGTTGTGCTGGTTCTCTTTTCAGGGAAAGAACACCGGATGAAGCTGAAATCTTATTGAATTATATGTTGACAAATGAAAATAATTGGGCACCTCCTGAGCCAGCTCTTGCTCCAATTACTGAGCCTATTCCTAAACCAACTCCGAAGAAGAGAGGTGTTCTATTTCTCAGTCCTGAAGATATGCAAGAGGCAAAGAAATCTATGAAAGAGAAAGGTATTAAAGCTGAAGATGTTAAGAATTTACCTCCTATTGAAGAAATACATGGTCTTAATATACCGCCTATTGAAGAAACATATGATCTCAATTCTTTATTTGTTGAAGAACCTCCTGATCCTGATATCCCGACACAGGTAGTAAAGGTAAATTCTCTCTATAGATATGATAAAGCTGAAGTTCCTCCTACTAAAATTGCTAGTCAGTGCTTGGATGAGTTTGATAACTTTATGTATAAGCAAGATGACTTCAATGCTTATTTTGGTAGACAATTAAAAGAAAATGCTTATATGATTAGACGCTTGGGTGACTATATGGCTAATATTAAAGATGAACTTAAACTCGTTAGCAAACATTCTTCTATGGTTACCACTCAAGTAGAACAAGTACTTAAGGCTCAAAAAGAAGTGCTTGATGAAATTAATAGTAAGAAAAATGATTATGCTGTTAGAGTGGCTACTAGAACTGGTAGAATGACTCAGGAACCTTTGTATCCTGAAGGCCACCCTAAGAGAATCGAGCAAGATTCTCAGAGAAATAATATTGATGTTCCTAGTTCTTCTAAAAAGAAGAAAAAGAAAAATGATAGAACTGTGCAAACTTCTAGTGAACCTATTGCTGAACCACCTGATAATCCGAATGATATATCTATGTCTGATGCTGAAACACAATCTGGTAATGAACATGAACCTAATGAAAATGTTAATAATGATGTTCATGATGATGCTCAACCTATTAATAACAATGATGTAGAAATTGAACCTGATGTTGATCTTGATAACCTACAATCAAAGAATCAACGTTATGATAAAAGAGACTTTGTTGCTAGGAAACATGGTAAAGAAAGGGAACCTTGGGTTCAGAAACCCATGCCTTTTCCTCCAAAACCATCCAAGAAATCCTTTTGCGTATGCGATTAACTGATGTGCTCAAAACAAATCCTTGTGCTAAATATATGAAGGATATCATTACTAATAAAAGAAAGATACCGGAAGCTGAGATTTCCACCATGCTTGCTAATTATACTTTTAAGGGTGGAATACCAAAGAAACTTGGAGATCCCGGAGTACCTACTATACCTTGCTCCATTAAAAGAAATTATATTAAAACTGCTTTATGTGATCTTGGAGCCGGTGTTAGTGTTATGCCTCTCTCTTTATATCGTAGACTTGACCTGAATAAGTTGACACCTACTGAAATATCTTTGCAAATGGTTGATAAATCAACTGCTATACCTGTCGGTATTTGTGAGGATGTGCCTGTTGTGGTTGCAAACGTTACTATTTTAACGGACTTTGTTATTCTTGATATTCCCGAGGATGATAGTATGTCTATTATTCTTTGAAGACCTTTTCTTAATACTGCAGGGGCTGTTATTGATTGCAACAAAGGCAATGTCACTTTTCATGTTAATGGTAATGAGCATACATTA
The DNA here is from genome assembly GCF_018294505.1 of Triticum aestivum. Lineage (NCBI taxonomy): Eukaryota > Viridiplantae > Streptophyta > Magnoliopsida > Poales > Poaceae > Triticum > Triticum aestivum. Next base: position 686,012,984 of record NC_057800.1, on the reverse strand, counting down.
CACTTTCCCAGGAAACAACCTCAAGTTCATAGTATCAATTCTATCAGAAAAATTCCATCGATTATATTTGGAGGTTTTGAATTTCCTCTTCCTACTGTCAAGAAGAAATATGATATACTTATTATAGGGGATGTGCATATCCCCGTTGAGGTAACTTAGTGTTATTCAAAATTTCTCCGGTTTGATGATTATCAGAATGAGTTTGTTAACAAGACTTGATCAACCTTGTTAGTGGATTCTTTTTGATGAGCATGAGATGGATGAAACTAGAGGCACCAACTTCTGTACCCTCTCTATACTTTCTGTTAATTAGTAGAAATAAAATAAAAATAGATATTTTTCTGTCTGTTATCTGATTATCCGTGCAATATAAAAATATCCTGAAAATAAAAGTCCTCAGAATGACGTGCCAATTTAATATTTTTTTCGGGAATATTTGAGGATTTACTGTGCAAAAATTACCGCGGGAGGAGCTGCCACCTGGCCACGAGGGTGGTGGACCCCCCCCCCTATAGGGCGCGCCCCCTGCCTCGTGGGCCCACGGTGGCCCTCCTCCACTTATCCCAGCACCCATCTTCTTCCTATGTCTCACACAAACCCGAAAAACCAACTCAAACCCGAGTCCAAGCTCGTTTTGCTGCCATTTTCGATCTCCTTGCTCAAAGCACCTCTCACAAAACTACGTGGGGAGATTGTTCCTTGGTATGTGACTCCTCCATTGGTCCAATTAGTTTTTGTTCTAGTGCTTTATTCATTGCAAATTTATGCTGCATAGGTGACCATGTTCTTGAGCTTGCATGACAAATTTATATGGTTCCAAGTAGTTTTGATGCTTGATATAGGCTCTAGGCACTTGTAGGAGTAGTTGCTATCAGTTTTATTGAAGTTGGTTTACTTTTGTTTGAAGTTCCTAAAAATTTCAGAATTTTTCAGAATATAATGAGGAGATTCTTGAGGGGCTCATCGAGCCAAAGCTCGAAGTAAAAGGCACCGAAGCCTAAGTATAATTTGCCAGGCAGCGGAGGTTCGGGCGTGTGAATGGCCCTCCGAGGATTTCTTGAGAGCAGCCGGTATCTATGAAGATTTTCACGAACTGGCCCACAATGCAGGCCTCACCGCTTTCCTCCACGACCAATGCGATCAGTATCTCTTACTCACAAATACCTTTGTGCAAAACTTTCAATTTCATTCTTGGAACTCACCACCCACGGTGGAGTTTCATTATATGATGAGCATAAGGAGATGTCACTTTATGATTTCTGTCGGATCTATTTAGTCCCTTTTGAGGGCAAGACAGAAGAACTACATCATGATGATGTGGAAGGGATTTATTAATAATATCACTGTAGGGGAATCCAGAGATATAACGCAGGCTACCATAGGGAGCATTCACTTTCCTGCTATACATTATTTTGCTCTCTTCATCGGTAGATGCATAAATGCTAAGGATGAAGCATGTCACATGTGTGTCCCTGATCTTAGCATTCTTAGGAGTGTTGTGTTAGGAGACCAATCTTATCATATGGGAGCCATTGTAGCTCGTAGGTTGCATCATAATAGACATAATGGAGATTTCTTTGGAGGAATTTTTGCAACCCGCTTAGCTCATTTTCTTGAGATAGACATTCGTGAGAGTGATACAGAGTTGCCTCCTGCATATTTGGATTATAACTCTATGGCTTCACACCAGTTTGTCGAGAGGCCTGAATCACCTCTCTTATATCATTTAATTTTTTATAAACGACATGTTTTCCGTATTACTCTCCCTGCTCCTGCCTTCTTTGATTCACAGGCAAAAGGAAGATATGTTATTACCAGAGAGGAGGCGGAAGAGTACGAGAGGAGAGCGGAGGCAGCTCGACTCCACACTGCAGCTCAGCAGGCGATAACTGCTGCACATCAGTATGATCCCAACTATCCTTCCTCATTACAGTACGACCCCAACAACTATTATTATGGATATCCGCCAGGCTAGCCGTGGCCATAGACCAACTTAGGCCAAAAGCCTAAGCTTGGGGGAGTACGTATTTCCCACCGACATTACATTTATGCTCACACACTCATTGCTAGATGTTGGTGCTCATACTTTTTCACTATAATATCCATGCTAGTTTATTTTCCTTTTTTATGCTTTCTTCTTGTGTGTTTAATAAACCTTAAGAAAAACAAAAAAATTAGTAGTAGCTTATTTTTCTGCTGTAGTAGTAATAATTAAAAAGAAAACCCAAAAATATTTCCCGTTCTTCTTTTGCTTGTTGGGAGCTTTCCCATGTAAATAGTTTTATTTATTTTCTTTTCGTTGGGGGTCAGTAGGAGAAGATCATAATTAAATTGTTGAAGTGGCTCTTATATGCATTATTGTTGATTTAACCCAGAGCCCATATTACCTTGTCTTCTCCTGTTTATTGAATGCTCGGAGATTCCAACTTAGTCCAATGCACGTACACTCTTATTATTATTCACACCATTCGGTCATGCAAATGAAAGGCAATTATGATGATATATGATGGACTGACTAAGATGAGAAAAGCTGGTATGAACTTGACCTCTTTTGTTTTTGTAAATATGATGAGTCTCGCGTTCTTGATTCAGCTTATTATGAATAAACATGTTTGCAATGACAATTAGAGATCGTAGTTGCTTGTGCCATGCTTGATTAGCTATGAGTTATAATGATTTACCTTGTGTGCCAACATGCTATTAAGATGGTTATGATGTGGTATGATGAGGTGGTATCCTCCTTTGAATGATTTAAGTGACTTTACTTGGCACATGTTCACGCATGTAGTTGAAACAAATCAACATAGCCTTCCCGATATTTATGTTCATGGTGGATTATATCCTACTCATGCTTGCATCCAATGTTTATTAATTTTAATGCATGTACATGGATGTTGTCGCTCTCTAGTTGGTCGGTTCCCAGTCTTTTGCTAGCCTTCACCTGTACTAAGCGGGAATACTGCTTGTGCATCCAATCCCTTAAACCCCAAAGTTATTCCAGATGAGTCCACTATACCTTCCTATATGCGGTATCTACCTGCTATTCCAAGTAAATTTGTATGTGCCAAACTCTAAACCTTCAAATAAGCATTCTATTTTGTATGCTCGAATAGCTCATGTATCAACCAAGGCTGTCCTTATCTTCCATGTTAGGCGGGTTATTCTCAAGAGGAGTGGACTCCACTCCTCACTCACGGGAAAATGGCTGGTCACCGGGATGCCCAGTCCCATGCTTTATGCAAACTAAATCAAAATTAATTGCAAACAAAACTCCCCCTGGGACCTGATGTATGTTGGAGGCACTCGTTGTTTCGAGCAAGCCATGGATTGATGTTTGCTGGTGGAGGGGAGTATAAACTTTACCATTCTGTTTGGGAACCGCCTATAATGTGTGTAGCATGGAAGATATCGCCATCTCTTAGTTGTTACGTTGACAATGAAAGTATACCGCTCAAAATACAATTTATCTCTATTGCAAAACCGAGCTCTAGCACCTCTACAAATCCCTGCTTCCTTCTGCGAAGGGCCTATCCATTTACTATTATGTTGAGTCGTCACCCTCTTATTAAAAAGCACTAGCTGGAGAGCACAGCTGTCATTTGCATTCATCACTATTAATTTATGTTGGGTGCGACTATGATTGGATCTCTTTTACCATGAATTACAATGCCTAGTCAGTCCTTGATATTTCAAGGTGCTCTACATTTATGTTTTGCGGTCTCAGAAAGGGCTAGCGAGATACCATCTTGTTATATCATATTATGATTGTTTTGAGAAAGTTTTGTCATCCGAGATTTATTATTATGACTTGCTAGTTGATTATGCTATTGATATGAGTAATTATGAGACCTGAGAATTATTGCAAATGTGGTTAGTTATGATCTATGCTAAAAACTTGAATGCTGGCTTAACATAGTTACAACAACAAGAGCAAACAGAGTTTGTAAAAGTTTTTCTTTCTTTCTTTCAGTCTATCAACTGAATTGCTTGAGGACAAGCAAGGATTTAAGCTTGGGGGAGTTGATACGTGTCTGTCGTATCTACTTTTCCAAACACTTTTTCCCTTGTTTTGGACTCTAACTTGTATGCTTTGAATGGAACTAACCCGGACTGACGCTGTTTTCAGCAGAATTGCCATGATGTTATTTTATGTGTAGAAAACAAATATTCTCAGAATGACCTAAAACTCCACGGGAGGTCTTAGAAAAAATAAAAAAATCCTCGCCAAATATGAAGACCAGGGGGCCCACACCCTTCTCATGAGGGTGGGGGGTGCCCCCACTAGGGCGCGCCCCCTACCTCATGGGACCCCTGGAGACCCTCCGACGCCAACTCCAACTCCATATATTGTGTTTCGAGGAGAAAAAAATCGGAGAGAAGAAATCATCGCGTTTTACGATACGGAGCCGCCGCCAAGCCCTAAAACCTCTCGGGAGGGCTGATCTGGAGTCCATTCGGGGCTCCAGAGAGGGGGATTTGTCGTTGTCGTCATCATCAACCATCCTCCATCACCAATTTCATGATGCTCACCGCTGTGCATGAGTAATTCATCGTAGGCTTGCTGGACGGTGATGGGTTGGATGAGATTTATCATGTAATCGAGTTAGTTTTGTTAGGGTTTGATCCCTAGTATCCACTATGTTCTGAGATTCATGTTGCTATGACTTTGCTATGCTTAATGCTTGTCACTAGGGCCCGAGTGCCATGATTTAAGATCTGAACCTATTATGTTTTCATGAATATATGTGAGTTCTTGATCCTATCTTGCAAGTCTATAGTCACCTACTATGTGTTATGATCCGGCAACCCCGAAGTGACAATAATCAGGACCACTCCCGGTGATGACCATAGTTGGAGGAGTTCATGTATTCACTATGTGCTAATGCTTTGTTCCGGTTCTCTATTAAAAGGAGGCCTTAATATCCCTAAGTTTCCAATAGGACCCCGCTGCCATGGGAGGGTAGGACAAAAGATGTCATGCAAGTTCTTTTCCATAAGCACGTATGACTATATACGGAATACATGCCTACATTACATTGACGAATTGGATCTAGTTCTGTGTCACCCTATGTTATGACTGTTACATGATGAACCGCATCCGGCATAATTATCCATCACTGATCCGGTGCCTACGAGTATTCCATATACTGGTTTACGATTATTTACTTTCCCGCTGCTACTGTTACAATCACTACAAAATACCAAAAACATTACTTTTGATGTCTTTACTTTTGTTGTTGTTACCACTACTATCATATTACTTTGCTACTAAACACTTTGCTGCAGATACTAAGTTTCCAGGTGTGGTTGAATTGACAACTCAAGTGCTAATACTTGAGAATACTCTTTGGCTCCCCTTGTGTCGAATCAATAAATTTGGGTTGAATACTCTACCCTCGAAAGCTATTGCGATCCCCTATACTTGTGGGTCATCAAATATTATGTTTGAATGACATGTATTCCCATTGTAAAAACAATGTTTTTTATTGAATTTATCAAGGCTGTATTTATACTTGTGCCCAAAAGTATTGTGATGCCTCATGTGCGGCCATTTATGTATACATGTGTATAACCTGAAAGATTGCAGTCGTCGGCTTCAGCCCCCACGCATATAATGCGGGGGTGTTCGTAGAAGACGCGTATTCACACTTAATCCAACGTCTTGGTCCTAATAAGGAGGTGATAGCGCAGCGAACTAGGCAACCAGACTATAATGCTTTAACACTTTCACTTAGCCATAGGAGTTTGACAGTGGGGCTACTATATAGCCCCTGGTGGCTCCGCACTCACCCAAATTCGGGGTGCGTACTTGCCCGGCCGGGAAACGGCCCTTCGTTAAGGCGGAGGAATTCTAAGATTCCGATGGGTCATCGAGTGGTTCACCAGTCTCGCGCTATATCATGACAGTTAGTTTTCAGCTTTCTCTACTAAGGTGCTTGTCCGGATGAACTAGGGCACAATCGCAGTAGTTCTCCCGGTGCCGCCTTAGCCGATAGAGCGGAACGTAAGGCAGCAAAACACAGGAGTCGGGCAAACCCAACATTTGACCAAATACATGATTCAGAACTGATGCATATAAGGCCAAACTCGCGACGCCGAACACTCCCTAAGGTATTCGGTCTTTATGGTGTAAACCGGGCCTAAACAGTGCCCTTTGTAAGAAGCCCTTGGTGTCCAGGTACGTGCATTGTTCTGACATGGCCACATGCCAAGACGTCAGCATCCTTCTCAATGGTACTGAGAATCCGAGGGATGTGTATCAACAAGAGACAGTAAAAAAGGTTGACACAGGATCTTAATCTAAAAAGAATCCTTTGAACGGGTCCCTGCTGCATGTCTGCGCCTGTGTCTCCGTTGTGCCGTATCCTGGACGGGTGTAGCACGATGGTCATCTGTAAAAGAGAGGAACTTAGGTGAAAAGTTGTCATGCAAAAAGGTAGGTTTTAAAGAAACCATGTATAGTTCAAGATGAGTAAAAATTGCCACTTGTCTGCACGCGTTGAGCCCCTTGTATTTGTAATAGGGATGTGGTCATCAAACCTGTATGAATTACATATAGTTGCACCGGAATCGTCTAACCGTGTCCGTGGTCTTGACGACCTATCGAATGTTTTAGTTGGTGAGGCCGTTTTAGTGTGCGGCTGCCAAGGCAGCCACACTCTCTTCGGCGCGCAGGGATCGCTCAATATTTCCTTTTACTATAATGATGCCATGTGGACTGGGCATATTAAGCGCGAGGGAAGCGTAATGCGGTATTACATTAAAGCGGGTGAAAGCTTCGCGTCCGAGTAGTGCTTGATAGCCACTTTGGAACGGAGCAATGTGGAAGGTTAAATTTTCACTACGGAAGTTGTCGGGGAAACCGAATACAAACTCTAGTAGTAGGGAGCCCTTGCAATGAGCCCCTGGGCCTGGCGTTACTCCTCTAAAGGTAGTATTGTTGCGGAAAATTTTCGTTGGGTCTATCCCCATTTTGCGGATTGTGTCCTGATATATCAGGTTTAAGCTGCTGCCGCCGTCCATCAGGACTCGTGTGAAGTGGTATCCGTAAATTATTGGATCTAATACCAAGGCAGCCCATCCTGCGCTCCGGATACTTGCTGAGTAATCCTGATGGTCGAAGGTGATTGGTTGAGACGGCCAGTGGCAGAACTCCGCGATGATAGGCCCTTGGGCATGTTTATCTGGGAGTGCCGCTTTGCTTCTCCCCTTTATCACGTGTAACACGTTTACTGTTTTGACTTCTGGTGGAAATTTATTCTGTTCCCAGTGTTTTGCGTGCGAGGCTCATCGTCGTCTTCGCTTGGTGTATCCTGCCCCTTATGTTCGGCGTTGAGCTTGCCGGACTGCTTGAAGACCCAACATTCTCTATGGGTATGATTTGCAGGTTTATTGGGGGTGCTATGGATCTGACATATTTGGTCCAGAATTTTGTTTAAGCTGGACAATTCATCTTTGGCGCCTTTAGGGGGTGGCTTTTGCTGACCTGGCCAAGAGCTTCTGAATCCGGCGTTTACCGCCGTGCTCTTCGGGTTGTCTTCTTTATTCCGACGCTTATTATTTTTGCTGCGTCGTGATTTCCCGTTTCCGTCTCTAACTTTGGATGTATTTGGGTCGCTGGTGCTGCATCGGGCTAGCCAGCTGTCCTCGCCCGCGCAAAAGCGGGTCATGAGACTTGTTAATGCTGCCATTGTTCTCGGCTTTTCTTGGCCGAGGTGTCTGGCAAGCCATTCGTCTCAGACGATGTGCTTAAAGGCTGCCAAGGCTTCGGCATCCGGACAGTCAACTATTTGGTTCTTTTTAGTAAGAAACCTATTCCAAAGCTTTCGGGCTGACTCTTTGGTCTGTTGAGTTATATGACTCAAATCGTCCGCATCCGGAGGTCGGACATAAGTCCCTTGAAAATTCGCCTGAAAAGCGTCTTCAAGCTCTTCCCAGCTTCCAATGGAGATTTCGGGGAGGATTTTAAGCCAGTGCCGAGCTGGCCCTTTGATCTTGAGGGGTAAGTACTTGATGGCGTGGAGATCATCTCCTCGAGCCATATGGATATGGAGGATATAGTCCTCAATCCAGACCCCAAGGTCTGTTGTTCCATCGTATGCCCCTATGTTTATGGGTTTGAATCCCACTGGAAATTCATGGTCCAGCACCTCATCAGTGAAACATAGGGGGTGTGCGGCACCCCTTTATTTGTTCGGATATTTGTTGTGTTGCATTGCTTGCTAGAGCGTGCTTTCTTGGCCCATAGATAGATCTGGTTGGGCCATCTTTTTGATGCGAGTCCTCGTGTGGATCGCGTGTTGGCTTGTGTGTGGCGCCGTTTGCCGCTCTATGTTGGCCATGAGGTCGTCTATCCGACCGGATGGCTGCTTTGTTTTTTGATTGCGGGGGCTCTAAGGCCTCCTCATCAAATTCGGGCAGTAGCTTTCGCTTCAGGTAGCTCTTTGTGTGGCGACTGCCGCCATATTTTTCTGCGGTGTTGAGTACCTTGCTCCATCTGATTCTGAGTGCATCTTTCGCAGTCTTGAGCTTCTGCTTCTGCTTTTTCAGGCTACGCGCAGTGGCGACGAGCCTTTTATGGAGGTTCTTCTGCTCTAGGAACTTGTCCGGTGTGAGGTCATCCAGACTGTTATCTTCGCCGGGGACGGGTTGTTCGGTTTGGTTATCCAAGTTGCCTTGTTCGGACGGTTGCTCGATGCCATGTTCATCATCCGCCGGCTCGCCCTGCTCTGTTGTTGGGTCTGTATGACCGCTGTTTCTATCAAGGTGGGGTTTGGAGCGGCGCTTACGCGGCCGCTTTGACTGCTTTTCGAAGGAACGATCCTTTGTGGCGTCCTCCCGTTCCTTGTCGTTTCCTTTGGGTGTGTCCACCATGTATACATCGTAGGATGAGGTGGCTGTCCAGTGCCCTGTAGGCGCTGGTTCCTGTTCGTCTCCTATATCGTCGTCCATATCATCGACGTCTTCGGAGTCGAAGTCGAGCATGCCAGTCAGATCATCGACAGTGGCTATGAAGTGGGTGGTGGGTGGGCGTCGAATTTCTTTGTCGTCCACATCCCAATCATGCCGATCATAATCCGGCCAGGACTCTCCTGACAAGGAGAGAAATCTTAGTGAGTTCAGTATGTCGCCGAAGGGCGAGTGCTGAAAAATATCTGCGGCGGTGAACTCCATGATCGGCGCCCAATCGCATTTGATTGCCAGAGGCACGGGTGGTTCAGAGTCCGGAGGAAGCACCAGAAATGTGGAGTCATGGCCCTCTCGAAGGATAAGGTTGGTGTTCGGCTCGATCGCCGTTGAGAGTGCATCCTCCGCGGCAGTGTCTAGCCACCCGCCCTCGGTCGGCGCAGTTGGCTCCGAATTAAAGGTCGGAGCGGATGCGGGTGCGGCCTCCAGGACACTATTCGGCGGCAGAGCTAAATCATGCCCATCGGACAGTGCGGCGCACTCGGTAGGGGCTCTAATCTGTCGAAGATCAAGTCTCCGTAGATAACGGCCGTGTAGTTTAAGCTTCCAAACCTGACCTGATGGCCAGGGGCGTAGCTTTCAATCTGCTCCAGATGGCCAAGCGAATTGGCCCACAGTGCAAAGCCGCCGAATACAAAAATCTGTCCGGGGAAAAAAGTCTCACCCTGGACTGCATCGCTAACGATGATCGAAGGAGCCATCAAGCCTGATGATGACGACACAGAGGAACTCTCAATGAAAGCACCAATGTTGGTGTCAAAACCGGCAGATCTCGGGTAGGGGGTCCCGAACTGTGCGTCTAAGGCGGATGGTAACAGGAGGCAGGGGACACGATGTTTTACCCAGGTTCGGGCCCTCTTGATGGAGGTAAAACCCTACGTCATGCTTGATTTATTCTTGATGATATGAGTATTACAAGAGTTGATCTACCACGAGATCGGACAGGCTAAACCCTAGAAGCTAGCCTATGGTATGATTGTTGTTGTCCTACGGACTAAACCCTCCAGTTTATATAGACACCGGAGGGGGCTAGGGTTACACAGAGTCGGTTACAATGGGAGGAGATCTACATATCCGTATTGCCAAGCTTGCCTTCCACGCCAAGGAAAGTCCCATCCGGACACAGGACGAAGTCTTCAATCTTGTATCTTCATAGTCCAACAGTCTGGCCAAAGGTTATAATCCGGCTGTCCGGACACCCCCTAATCCAGGACTCCCTCAATGTCCATCCAACGGCCGACGTGCTTCTTCAATCTCTGATCTTCCTCCTCCAGCCGCCTAAACTAGCGCCGGCGGGACTGCCTGCTCCCTCCTCTTGTGGCCCGCTATGATGCCGCGCAGGCTTCCCCGGCCCACCCTACTCCCTCCGCTGGCCTGGCCGCACGCAATCAACTGCCTCCTTATTACGCGAAAAAATGATTCCTCCCACTAACATATGGGGCGCACCGGTCGGGAGGTTGACCTGTGGGCCTACTAAGTTGACGCATATGCAGGGCTTGTCAACTTAGTCAACAAATGATTCTAGCAGTAGTAACCGTTGGATTTGAATCGAACGGTCCTGTTGCTTCTTCAATCGCTGCTCTTCTTGCACCAGCCGCCCAAACCAGCGCCGGGAAGACCGCCTGCTCCTGCCTCCAGTGGCTGGTTGTGCTGCCGTTGAGGCCTCATCGCCCCCTACTACTCCCACCGCTAGCCAGGCCCTGCGGCGACGGCAGCCTCACACCGCAGTCGAACTAGTGAACCCTCGTACTCCTCTCCGCGTGGGCACCTACTGCCGCGTCTTCCCCGGCTCCGCGCCATACCCTTCCTAGGCCTCGTCGTCCTCCACCGCCTTGGTTCTCTCGGTGCGGCGTGGTCAACGTGGTCAATGACATTCCATCGGAAGAGTACTGTATGTGGAGAGGCTGACAGCTGGGTCCACGGCCACAGCCCAGTTTTTTTGTGATCTGCCAAGTAAGTCGCTTTGTCAGGCCTGTTGGGATGCAAATCTTTCAAGACGAGGAGAGCTTTCATTCGGCTGGCCGAGAAAATGGCCCATCAGTAATGAGAAATGGGTCGTACATTTTTAAAACACATCAAACCAGCAATTAGTTTCAAATATCTTTTTTTTTATTTCAAGATTTTAAATTACATTAATTTTTATGCATGGAGAATTTGTTGGATTTTATATTGATATACATTTATTTTTAAAATCAGTTTGAATGTGAGTCAAAATTTCGGGATTAAAAACAGTTCGGACCGCACCTAAATATGCAAAATTTCATATAATTTTTTAACTGTGGCCACAATATGGGATGTAATGCTAACAAAAAGAATATGGGCTCCAAAAAAACCTTAATAATTAGCAAATGGGTTGTAAATTATTAGAAATAATGGCAGATGGGCTGTATGTTGTTTTCCACAGATTTGAGGCTTTCCTAAAAAAAGGTTGACGCACAAGCAGTGACTGTTGGATGGCCATCCAACGACCGCCGTGCTTCTTCAATCTCTGCTCTTCCTGCTCCAGCGGCTCAAACAAGCACCGGCGGGACTGCCTGCTCCCTCCTCCCCGCGGCCGGCTCTGCTGCCGCGCAGGCCTCACCACCCCACCGTACTCCCATCGCTGGCTTAGCCATCCCTCTACTCACCCACACCTGTTGTTATTCTCCGGCGACGGCAGATGAACCAGTAAACCCTCGTACAGTCGTACTGCCCTCCGCGTGGGAAACAACTGCCGAGTCTTCCCTGCCTCCATGTTGTTCCCTTCCTAGGCCTTGCCGTCGTCCACCGCCCTGGTGCTCTCGGTGCAGCCTGGTCAATGTGGTCAACGACCGACATGCATCTGAAGTGGACTGTACATGGAGAGGCCGACAGCTGGGTCCACGGCCACACGCAAGGAAATGCCTCCTTATTACGCGCAAAATAATGATTCCTCCACCTGACATCAGGGACCCAACGAAAGGGCCTTTGTATTTTGCGAAAAAACGTTACCGCCGCTGACAGCTCGGACCAGCAGCTATATCTTCGCACGCAAGGAAGTGCCTCCTTATTACGCACATAAAAATGAATACTCCCCCTATTAGCTGGGACCCAGTATAGTGGTAGGCTGACTTGTGGGCCTACTAAGTTGACGGGGACGGAGGGCTTTGTAAACTTAGTCAATATGCACGATTCTAGCTCCAGTGACCGTACGATGTCCATCCATCGGCCGTAGTGCTTCTTCAACATCTGGTCTTATTGCTCCAGCCGCCCAAACCAGCACTGGTCGTGCCTCGTGCTCCTGCCTCCCGTGGCCGGCTGCGATGCCGCGGAGACCTCACCGCCCCCTACTACTCCCATCGCTGGCCAGGCCATTCCTTTACTCACTCACACCTCCTGTTATTCTGCGGCGATGGCAGCCTCACACCGCAGCGAACCAGTGAACCCTCGTACTCCTCTACGCGTGGGCATCCACTGCCGCGTCTTCCCCGGCTCCGCTTCGTTCCCTTCCTAGGCCTCGCCGTCGTCCACCACCCAGGTGCTCTCGGCGCGGTGTGGTCAACATGGTCAAGGAACGGCTTCCATCGGACGTGGACTGTACGTGGAGAGGCTGACAGCTGGGTCCACGGCCGCAGCAAGGAAGTGCCTCCTTATTACGTGCAAAATAATTATTCCTCCACCTGACAGCGGGGACCCACCAGATGGGCCACCTTATTTCGTGAAAAAAATGTTTCCCCCTGACTGCTGGGACCCACCAGCTACATGTTCGCACGCAAGGAACTGTGTGATAGTCGAGACCCACCTGGTCGAAGCGTACGTAGCATTGTCATTCTAGTCGCGGACGTGTACATACATATATACTGGTGGATGTAGAGGTGCGCACGTGTCATAGTAGAGGCGCGCACGTAGCATGTACACATATGTACAGCGGCCAGGGTGCAAGAAAGAAAATACGGCCATGTATGTGTCCATACGGGCAGGGTCTCGAACACCTACTCGCACATACGTACGGCCAGGGCTCGTGTACATGGCTGGGTCGGAACGGAGAAACAGCGTCGTCGTCGGGTTCATGGGGAGGCAACGGAATGCGTTGTGTTCATGGGGAGGCAACGGAATGCGTCGTGTTCATCGGGAGGCAACGGAACGCGTGGGAGCCAACCGGCTGGGTCGGAACGGAATGCGTGGTCGTGTTCATCGGGAGGGCTTGGACGGAACAGGCGATGGAAACGAGGCCTGGCATACCGCACAACGGAGGAAACGGACCTCCTACGTTCGAAACGGGGTCCTATTGATCGGGAGGGGTGTGGCGTACCGCAAAATGGAGGAAACGGACCTCCTATGGTCGAAACGGGGGTCCTGTTGATCGGGAGGGGTGTGGCGTACCGCAAAACAGACGAAACAGACTTGTGTTGGAGCGTGACGGTCAAAACGGGGGTCCTGTTCATCGGGAGGGGTGTGGCGTACCGCCAAACGGGACTCCACGGGATACTGTTCATCTCCACCGTCGACCTCCTTCAGCCTCCACGGGCTACCGTCAACCTCCTCCAGCCTCCACGGGCTCCTGTTCATCCAGCCTCCACCGCGCGCTACTCCATCGGCTACTGTTCAACCACCCCTCCACCGTCTACTGTTTATCTCCAGCCCTCCACACCATGGGGTCCTGTTCAACCACCCCTCCACGGGCACCCCTCCACCGTCTACTGTTCATCCAGCCCTCCACCACACCACGGGGTCCTGTTCATCCAGAGGCAACGCCACCGCTCACTGTTCATCCAACCCCCCCCCCCCGCAACACTCACTGTTCATCCCAAAGGCAGCATCAATCGGCTTCAGTTAGCAGCAGTAGCGAAGGAATCGCTCGATTGGGTTCAGTTAACAGCCATCGATCGATTGCTCGGGTTCAGTAACGCGTAGCCTGCAGTGCAATCGCTCGGGTTCAGTTAGAGCCCAACGCCTCGCTCGGGTTCAATTAGAGTCAACGCCTCGCACACATGCGCGTACGTGTACGAGAGAAACCCGCATCGCTCGGCCCTCGACCTCCCATCGTAACCGGGAACTCCCCAAAATTTTCCTCTCCCTCGCTTCTACCACGGTTTTTTCTGTCATGGACGGCCCAAAGAATGTCATGCAGCTGCGTCTCCGGCCCGCCCAAGACGAAAAGCCCATTTTTTGTCATGATTTTTTGTCATAGAAGTAGGATCCCACCACATCTATGATGATACCGGGTTTTGTCACAATTATCGTCATAGAAGTGTCATATGTATGATAGAAAAAAAAATTGTTCGGCCCAAAATGTCACGGATGTGTCTTTTTTTTGTAGTGTCTCCCAAGCTTGTGCAACATGTTCATGATCAAGTTGCTTAAAATTCATAATATCGTTTCTAAGAGAGATGATTTTAGCGGGAGGAAAATACTTAGAGATAAAAGAATCTTTGCACTTGTTCCATGAATCAATACTATTCTTAGGCAAAGACGAAAACTAAGTTTTAGCACGATCTCTAAGCGAAAAAGAAAATAGTTTCAATTTAACAGTATCATTATCCGCATCTTTCTTCTTTTGCATATCACACAAATCAACAAAGTTGTTTAGATGTGTAGCCGCATCTTCACTAGGAAGGCCAGAGAATTGATCTTTCATGACAAGATTCAGCAAGGCAGCATTAATTTCACAAGATTCGGCATTGGTAATAGGAACAATCGGAGTGCTAAGAAAATCATTGTTTGTTGGTATTGGAAAAGTCACACAATTTAGTATTGTCTTGAGCCATCGTGACAAGCAAGCAATCCAACACACAAGCACACAAGAAGCAAGCGAAAAAGAGGCAAACGGAAAAGAGGGCGAATAAAACAGCAAGCGTAAAGTGGGGGAGAGGAAAATGAGAGGAAAATGGCGAATAATGTAATGCGAGGGATAAGAGTTTGTGATGGGTACTTGGTATGTCTTGACTTGTGCATAGACTCCCCGGCAACGGCGCCAGAAATGGCTCGTTGACGGGAGATCAAATCTTGACTTGACTTGGTGTAAGCCTCCCCAGCAACGGCGCCCGAAATCCTTCTTGCTACCTCTTGAGCACTGCGTTGGTTTTCCCTTTGAAGAGGAAAGGGTGATGCAACAAAGTAGCATAAGTATTTCCCTCAGTTTTTGGGAACCAAGGTATCAATCCAGTAGGAGACCACACACAAGTCCCTCTGGATCACGTTTGTTCCAAAAATCTCTCTCCCGAAGGTTTCATTCCGTTTGGATTCCGTTTGATATTCCTTTTCTATGAAACACTAAAATAGGCAAAAAACAACAATTTGGGCTGGGCCTCCGGTTTGTAGGTTAGTCCCAAAAATAATATAAAAGTGTATAATAAAGCCCATTAAACATCCAAAATAGAATATATAATAACATGGAACAATCAAAAATTATAGATACGTTGGATACGTATCATCGGTTACAGAGAAAGGGATCTTCATATCCGAATGCGAAGCTTGCCATCCACGCAAAGGAGAGTCCCATCCGGACATGGGAGAGAGTCTTCTGTCTTGTATCTTCATGGCCCATCAGTCCGGCAAATGTCACATAGTCCGGACAGCCGAGGACCCCCTAATCCAGGACTCCCTCACCGACCATCCACCATGTGATCACGGGTGAATTCCATGATCATGGAGTGATTGGCGTTGACTCCATGCTCCACCATCCCTTGGCACTTGAAGATGTCTTGTTCCACCGCCTCGAGCCTGGCCTCCACACTCCTCGTCCTCTTGGGCCCCTGAACATCCCGGATGTGGAGCAGCCCCTCACGCATCTCAATGGCCCGAGGGTGCCTCATCACCTATGGTAGGTAAGGGTTGATTACCTTCTCAAAGAACTTGTCCTTGGAGGAGCTTGGTGGAGCCATGGCGATCTAGATCTGACAGGAAAACAGCACGAAACAAGAATAGAAGATTTTTCTGCGATGCAGTGGTCAAATCGTTTGGGGGTATATATATAAAGATTTTTTATCTTGGGAAACAAGCATATGGAAGGAAAATGGATTCGGGAAGGTGCCTGAGGGCCCCACAACTCACTAGGGCGTGCCAGGAGGGGCAGACGCGCCCTGGTGTATCGTGGTCACCTCAGTTGCCTTCCCGGTTATTTCTTATTTTTCCTATTTTTCTAATATTCCAAAACTGACAGAAGATATTTTTGCGGATTTTTTGGAGTTTGTTTACTTACGTATCACATACCTCTTCATTTTCATGGTTCTGGAAGGTTTATTTTATGTGTTCCGGTGTCATGGTTTGAATAATATTAGTTTCAACATTAATAGGCATACCTGAGATATAGTGCTTAATTCTTTGTCCATTGACTACCTTCGGGTTAGTACCTTCGGCATTATTAATCTCAATAGCTCCATAGAAATAAACTTCTTCGATAATATATGGTCCTTCCCATTTGGAAAGAAGTTTTCCTGCAAAAAATCTAAAATGGGAGTTGTACAAAAGAACATATTCTCCCACTTTGAATTCCAACTTTTGGATTCTTTTGTCAAGCCATCTTTTAACTTTTTCTTTGAATAGTTTGGCATTTTCATAAGCTTGGGTTCTCCATTCATCTAGTGAGCTAATATCAAAAACCTCTTTTCACTGGAAAGTTTGAAGTCATAATTGAGTTCTTTCATTGACCAATATGCTTTATGTTCTAACTCAAGAGGCAAATGACAAGCTTTTCCATAAACCATTTTATAAGGAGACATGCCCATAGGATTTTTTTAAGTTGTTCTATAGGCCCAAAGAGCATCATATAGTTTCTTAGACCAATTCTTTTGGGACCTATTGATAATTTTTTGTAATATTAATTTTATTTCTCTATTGCTAAGTTCAACTTGGCCACTAGATTGAGGGTGATAGGGTGATGCAATTCTATGGTTAACATCATACTTAGCAAGCATTTTACCAAAAGCACCATGAATAAAGTGTGAACCACCATCAGTCATTAAATATCTAGGGACTCCAAACCTTGGGAAAATAATTTCTTTAAGCATTTTAATGGAAGTGTGATGATCAACACTACTAGTTGGAATAGCTTCTACCCACTTAGTAACATAATCAACAGCAACCAAAATATGTGTATACCCATTAGAGGAAGGAAAAGGTCCCATATAATCAAAACCCCAAACATCAAATGGTTCAACAACAAGTGAATAATTCATAGGCATTTCCTAACGCTTACCGATATGACCAAATATTTGACATTCATCACAAGACAAGACAAACTTAAGGGCATCCTTGAAAAGAGTAGGCCAATAAAAACTAGAGTGCAATACCTTGTGAGCAGTTCTATCTCCCGCATGTTGTCCTCCATAGGCTTCGGAGTGACATTTCCATAGGATTCGTTCCTGTTCATGCTCAGGTACACAACGTCTAATAATACAATCTCCTCCTTCTTTGTAAAGATGTGGGTCATTCCAAAAGTAATGTCTTAGGTCATAGAAGAATTTTTCTTATGTTGGTATGTGAAACTAGGTGGTATAAATTTAGCAACAATGTAATTAGCATAGTCAGCATATCAAGAAGTGTTATGAGAAAAATTTATGACAGCTAGTTGTTCATCAGGAAAACTATCATCAATAGGAAGTGGGTCATTAAGGATACTAGTCATCAACCCATGCATTCGCATGGGCTAGCATTATACATAACTAAAGACATTGACTCTACTTGAAATTTTTTGGACGGGAAATATGCACATAAAAATCAAGTTTATTTTGTGATATCTAGAAAATTTAAATAGTATTCCTTCTATCCTTCATAATTATCCAATAAAATGCATGTTGGGAATTTTAAAACATTGTTGTGTTCTATGAGGCTCAGTTAAAAGTGGATAAATTGTGTTCTGATTTGTCTATTATATACTCAGGTGTGTGAAATTGACAATCAACGTATGAAAAGAGTGGTTCAAAGAAACATTAATATAGACAAAATGTTGCTGGGAGAAAATGGGAGCATGAGAATCCACAGTGACAAACCCAGGCTAAATCCAGGTATACGTCATGAAACAATTTATTTTATGATTTAATAAATATTCCATGCATTTATTTGTCTACCATCAACAATGTAAAAAGACTATTTTCTTCCTCTTCTTTTTATGACAAAGAAATAAAGCAGCCACAAAAGCATTTTTTTTTGCTAAACTATCAAATAAGGAACACTACTTAGAAAGCATCTGAAAAAATCTAGCTACTACGAATAGATAATAACACAACGACATCATAATCACTAGAAAAAGTAAAAACTCAAAAAACCCATAATAGTAGGAGGAAAATAATATGGACCATTGATTTAATGAGCCCAAGTTGTTGACATAAGCTTGTCTGTACGGAATCAATCATTTATAGGGAAATATAATTGTAGAAATTAGATAAAAACTGGCCAACTTGTAGATTTAATGATAAATTTGATTGTAGAAGTGACCTAAACTCAAGTAATTTGGAGAATAAATAGATGTGATCTCGGATGCTAAATCTATACCGCAAATGTGTGGTCATTGAGGTCTACCAATATCAACCAGTTATGGTATATGCCAAAAGTTTTAACCATTGAGTAATGTGCAAGAAGTTTAATGGTTTTTACAAAAAGAAATATGATTTAGAAATTTAACGTCGAATACTATATACTCCATTTCAGATAAACTAACTTTATGTAATGCATAATTCTATGAATATATCAACCTCATATTCAAAGATTTTACATGTAGTATTCTTGCCCTTCTTCGATGTAGAGAACAAAACAACTGATCAACAATTCCTCCCTAAAATTGAAGAAGAAAAATCAAGACTCACAATGGATGGAAGTTGTTCCGTGATAAAACAAAGAGTAAGCACTAGATTAATGGTTGATGATTCCGATCAAACTTGAGGTGTCCCAAACAAAACACGTTGATGTGTGACATCGTTGGCTGAATAAGATATTGTAGTCACTTACCCTTTTTACTTTTCTATCTGAACAAAAGATCTTTGTCGGTGGGAAACGACACCTATGGGATCACAAGAATCCCTACTATGGTTGTCGGGGCGCAGGGTTGCAAGAAGAGCAGGAGTAGTAATCAGCACAAGGATCGTTTACCCAGGTTCAGGCCGCGAGGATGCGTAATACCTAGTTCTGCTTTGGTGGCTGTATTTCAGAGAGTTCTTGAGCTCTCGAACTAGCTATGGTGGATGCGTGGTTTCCAGGAGCCGAATCCCTCTCCAATATGCCATGGGCCTCCTTTTATAGTCGAAAGGGGCTACCAAAGTGGCACATAGGAGGTGGAAAGGCCTACAGTGCTATGAGCTTATTGCTCATATTACAGGACAAGACACATTGAATGCGTAGCTTAGGTGTCCCCTCGCTTTATCGGGGACGAGACCGAGGCCCGTGCTGTCCGTCACCGCTCCTTCTCGCTTCGACACGCACCCTGGCCAGCGACGCATGCGGCGCCATGTAGGCAGCCAGGCAGCTGAGGTGGCATGGTGGTAGGGTCTTCATGAAGATCTGCATGCCACCACGCAGGCATGTGCTGAGTTGGCCTGGAAGCTGCATGTTGCCACGTAGGTGCCCGTCCAGCTGGTTGGGCTGGCAGCTGCATGCGAACGGTGGTGGAGACTTGGTTGGTGCGGGCCTGGCAGTGGCCCCGCTGACACCCTTGGTGAGGGCCTTGCCGGGTGGTCCGGCAGGGGTCTTGCCGTGGTGCGCCATCGTCCCGGGCAAGGATCTTGCCGGGGGTCTTGTGGCTTTCCTCGGCAAGGATCTTGCCGAGGATCGTTGTCTTCCAATCCTCATCTGATCTTGAACATTCCTTGTCTTCACAAAGATCTGCATGCCACCACGGAGGTGCCTCCCGAGCCCTAGCCCAACATAGTTGATGGTGTTGGAAACCGTGGGCTCAAGGGTGGCGCATTCCGCTGGTGGGGGCGAGCCGCCCCAGCAAGGGTCTTGCCGGGGCCGCTGAGTCTGCCCCCGGCAAGGGTCTTGCCGGGGAACCTGCTCCGCCCCTCTGCTTCATTGTATTCTTGGCCTTGGCGTCGTCTTGCTTGTCTTGTGCTTTGGCTTCTCTCCGGTTTCCCTCCCTTGCCCTACTTCGTGTGGTCGTGGCGCGTGGCTCTGACTGCTCGCGCACAAGTAAAGGGGTACAAAGGTGTGTCCCTACTTTTGTACACCGACAGGAGCCCCGGGCATGGGCCACTCATAAGTGTGACACGTTGTTGGGCCAGGCCCAGAACGGTGCGTGGGCAGGAGGGGCGGATTTTACCACAGTAACTGCTCGTCTGCTGCACTTCCCCATGACCCGCGTGCGACGTGGAGGGTCGTGGGTGACGTGGGGGTCATGCGTGATGCGGTTTTCACACGCATGTGTCATGTCGCGGTTAATGGGAAAGGAGGCGGCCCGCGCCTTCCCCGTAAAAAGGAATAACCACGGGCGCGCTGCTCACTTTACCCCTTCTGCGCCTTCTTCCAATCTCAGAGTCGCAGCCCCCTTCTCCTTACCTCCTAAGCTTCGCTCTTGCTTGCCGCCGTTGCGTTCCCATGATCCTCTATTTTGCCCCCCTCCCCCAGCCGCCATGGCGCCCAAATCCACCAAGGGCAAGGGAGTGGCCAAGGATGTCGGAGCGACGGAGCCACCGGAGAGTGCGCTGGCGGTGCAGCGGATGCAGTCCGCCTACTTCCCCTTGACAGTTGATGTGTTCGAGCTCCGGGACGCCTTAAAGCCCCTGCGGGGGGTGAAGACGGTGTCAGGACCCCGACTCGATGTCACATCGATCTAGCTGGTAACACCTCATATCACTTTGTGGCCTCACGCACGGTATCCCCACGGGTGTCGTCTTACCTTTTCCCGGGACCGTTTGCGCCTTTTGGCTCACGTATATGATAGTGTCGCTAGCATCCATATGATAAAGAGCCCGGGCTGACATGACTAGTCGTAAACCCAAAGTGGCACAGACTTACAGGGACAGGCATCCATGACCCAGCTTCGAACGTGTCGGTCATCAGCAAGTGGGTCCGGGCTGTAGCACTGGGCTAGCAGGACTCCGGTAAACCGGGCTGTAGCGGGCTAACAGGACTCCGGTACTCAAAGCGTGACATTTCCCCGAAGGGACAGACACAGGAACGAAGAAGGACACATGCCGGCCAGCCTAAGTGTTCCAGAGCAGTAGCAAGCTACCATGGCTCAGCGGTAACACTAGGAGACATTTCCCGGTAAGAGAGGCTACTAAAGATAAACAACTAGATAGTCAGATCCCACACATACCAAGCATTTCAATCATACACACAATATGCTCGATATGTGCAAATACAACGAAGCATCACAACATGACTCTATGACACAAGTACTTTATTTAAGGCTCAGGGAGCCATACATAACATACACACAAGGGTACGGGTCTCACGACCCAACATACAAGTCATACAGTCATACAAGCCAACAGCGGAAATAACTTGTCTGAATACAGACAACTAGTAAAATAAAAGAGGCTTGGAAAGCCTAGCTATACTACGTGGTCCTTCACAAGCTCAGGGTCACCACCTGGGTCTTTAGCCTACTCGTTGATGTCAACGTCTACATAGAACCCATCAGAAGGGGTTGCAGCGTCTTCTGTAAAGATGTAGATTATAGCAACATGAGTACAAAGGTACTCAGCAAGACTTACATCAGATCCTACATACATGCATAGTATCAAGAAGGGTTGGTGGAGTTATTGCAGCAAGCCAGCTTTGACTCTTGGCTAGACTATCCTACGTTACTCCACTTGAAAAGGTTTTGCGCACACGAGTCCACTACTCACCACTTCAATACACTACCGAGGATCCACTTCCGTCTTCCTACGGAAGAGCCATCCTCGGCACTCACACTTATCTTGAGGCTTTTAACAGTTTCCATTTACTTGTCTATGAACTGTATAGGCAACCAAGTAGTCCTTTACCGCGGACGCGGCTATTCGAATAGATCATGTTAACCCTGCAGGGGTGTACTTCTTCATACATGTTTCCACCACTTAGCGTCTGCACACGATATGTGCTCGGCAGACTTCAAGCGAAAGCCGACGTGGGTGTGGACCACGACCTACCTAAACACTTAAGCCTCTAGTCCAGGTTTATCGCCTATTCAGGTTCCATCCGCAGGGAGTCCGGCCGAGGTTTCCCATACGGCCCCGAACGATGTGAACAGGGTTCCCGAGATACCTAACGGGTATTCGGTACACCGTGCCACGTACCTACCGCATCACAGCCCACCCCTACGGTCAGCGCTGTCCACGGCCTCCAGTAGGCTACAAACACCAGAAACTACTTGCAACTCCTGGACAGAGAGCTAGGGTGAATAAGAAGTCGAGCGGGGTCATATTTCAGGGCCCAATGTATGGTAGTAGCTGATTCTTAAATCACACATACAGATCTCAGTGCTTAAGGTCGGCTTCAATGAAACAACCCACCATGTACTCCTACATGGCCTCTCATCGATACCTTTACCAAATCGTGTTCACCACACCACTCTCATTATCGACATTAACATTTCACTCTAGCCCATCACCCAGATGAACCAGACCTGACACGACTCTAAGCATAGCAGGCATAGCAAGGTAGGAACAACACATACATATGGCTCAATCAACTCCTACACATGCTAGTGGGTTTCATCTAGTTACTGTGGCAATGACAGGTCATGCAGAGGAATGGGTTCAACTACCGTAGCACACAGCAGTTTGAATCGCGTTGTCTTAATGCAGTAAAAGAGAGCAGGAGCGAGAACATGGGATTGTATCGATATGATCAAATGGTTGGTTGCTTGCCTGATGGTTCGATGCACGGATACGGTTCTTCGTTAGGGTAATCACGGTACTCCTCGGGAACAGATCCTGTCGCAAAGGACATCGATATACAAGCATCACCAAACAATGTGCAACAATATGATGCATGCATGAAACATGGCAATATGAGTGTGTTGGGCTAATGCAACTAAAGCCAGAAGTGTTTGAACAAATTTGAATCAAAGATTCAAATTCCAAATTCAAATATGGCCTTTTAAAGTGCCTTTTCTTGTTCTGCTTAAAACATCAAGTTAACTTGTTTGATCATGCATGAAAATAGTACAGATGGATAGATTGGATTTTTCTGATCATTTTTCATATATAACTTGTCCAATTTGGAGTTACAGAATAAAAGTTATGAATTTTTGAAGTTTAATTAATATTCTGGAATTTCCTGATTTAATTTAAATCCAGAAATTCAATTGCTGCGTCAGCCTGACGTCACAGTGACATCAGCAGGTCAACAGGGCTGGCTCGGGTCAAACCTGACGTGTGGGGTCCACACGTCAGTGACACAGGGGCTAATCCCGCGTTGACCCGGGCTGGTTAGCTTTGACTAGGCCCTGGGCCCACTTGTCAGCGTCAGTAGGTGGGGGGGTTAGTGACTAATTAACTAAGCCACGTCAGCCCGCCGGAGTTCTGGCCGGCGGCGACCATTAGCGCAGCGGCGAGAGTGGTTTTGGTCGTTTCGGCCACCAAATGGACCGCGGAGGCCACCGGAGTGGAGCTGAGGACAACCCGCAGCTCTTGGCGGAGCCCGTTGGGGTCGGGGTGGCCGGAGTCGACGGCGGTGAGCTCGGCTGCGGCCGCCGGGGTTCCGTCGTGCACGGGAACGGTGCTGGAGCTCGAAGTCGAGCAAAACGAGGTGCTAGGGATGCTCTACGGGATCTTGCGAACTTGTTGGACTCGCCGGGGTGACCAAATGGTCACCGGAGTGCGTCGACGGCGAGCTCGGCGACGGCGGAGGTTCGGCCGTGGTGGGGAGGAGGCTACGGTGAGGGAACGAGGGGGAGAAGAGGGGGAAACGGTGGCGTAGCTCACCGCGGTTGCAGTGGGCGTCGAAGCGGGCTCGGGGACGCGCTGGAGACGGCGAATTCGACGGCGACGGTGGTCGGAGCCCGAAGAGGGGAACGGCAACGTGGCGGCGATGCAGGGCTTCCGGGGAGCTGTGGAGCGGTGGGGAGGAAGAGGGAGTCGAGGCGGAGCTCCTGAGCTAGTCGGGGGAGCGAGGGGTGGTCGGAGACGGTGGCTATGGCGAACGGCGGCGACGGTGGTGTTCGGTCGGGTGGGAGAGAGAGCGAGGGAGAGCCGGGGAAGAGTGAATGGGGTGTCGGCGAGGTCGGGGCGACGACCAGAAGACGATCCACGCGGCGCAACGGCGACCAGGGCGATGCAGGGAGGCTGGGTGGTGCGTGGCGAGCTCGGGCGCGCCATGCTCACCTCCCTGCCTGCTCTGGCAAGGGGAAGCAGCTGGCTGGCACGGGCCAGCACAGTGCTGGGCCGGCTGGGCTGGGCAGGTAGGTCCAGGTAAGTCTACTCCTTTTATTTATTTTTCTGTTTTCTGTTTTTATTTAATATATCTGCAACTTTGTTGAATTAAATAAAATACCTAGGCAACTCCAAAAATCACCAAACTACTCCTGGTCCATAGTTGGATTATTTCCAACATGAAACATTTTAGTTTGGAGATATTTGGGCATTTAAATATTTTATATTATTTTAAATGCCCAAATTCAAATATCTATGATTTAATTCAAAAACCCTAAGATGGCCTAGAAAAATGTGCACCACTTTTGGCAGAGGTTCTGAACCAAGGCAAAAATGATGGGCATTTTAGAAGGGCATTTCAGGTTCATTGAAAAATTATTTTAGTAACCCTAGTTGGTTTCAGAGGGGACTGGGGGTTCTGTCATCCCCATTTCAAGTTTCTGATGAAAGAGTAAACATGATGCAACACTCTAATGCATGACTAGCTAGGGTGTGACAGACGGGGGGAGAGAAGACGGGGCACCCAGCCACGCGTGTCATCCCCGCCAACTGCGCCGAGGCTGCCCCGAATCGGTATCCTTTCTTTGTTGACTATTTTTCCTGCGGGCTTTGTCCTCCCTTCTCCGATTTCTTCAGCGACATCATGCACACCTTTGGCTTCCGCCTCTTGGATTTTACCCCAAATGTTGTGGCGTGCATGGCCCTTTTCACGCACCTCTGTGAAGGTTTCGCTGGGGTGCACCCCAACACGGCGCTTTTCCCCCACTACTTCTTCCCTCCGATCCAAACGGGGGGCGCCATTTCTTGTTGCATCACCTGGATCCCAAGGTCCAAGGGAGCGTACTGATATGTCTTCGTCGTATCTATAATTTTTTGTTGTTCCATGCCAATATTTTTCAACTTTCATATACTTTTGGCAACTTTTTATACTATTTTTGGGACTAACATATTGATCCACTGCCCACTGCCAGTTCCTGTTTGTTGCATGTTTTTTGTTTCGCAGAATATCCATATCAAACAGAGTACAAATGGAATAAAAACTGACGGAGATTTTTTTCGAACATATATGATTTTTGGGAAGAAGAATTCACGCGAGACGATGCTCGAGGGGCCCACGAGGTAGGGGGCGCGCCCTGGGGAGGTAGGCGCGCCCCTAACCCTCATAGCCACCCCGTAAGGCAGTTGATGCCCTTCTTTCGCTGCAAGAAACCTAATTTCCGGATAGAGATCGTGTCAAAATTTCAGCCCAAATGGAGTTATGAATCTCCGGGAATATAAGAAACGGTGAAAGGGAAGAATCTGAGAATGCAGAAACAGAGAGACAGAGAGATAGATCCAATCTCGGAGGGGCTCTCGCCCCTCCCATGCCATGGAGGCCAAGGACCAGAGGGGAAACCCTTCTCCCATCTAGGGAGGAGGCCAAGGAAGAACAAGACGAAGGGGCCCCCTCTCCCCTTCTCTTCCGGTGGCGCCGGAAAGCTGTCGTGGCCATCATCATCATCACCGCGATCTACTCCAACACCTCTGCCATCTTCACCAACATCTCCATCACCTTCCCCTTCTATCTACAGTGGTCCACTCTCCCGCAACCCGCTCTACCCTCTACTTGAACATGGTGCTTTATGCTTCATATTATTATCCAATGATGTGTTGCCATCCTATGATGTCTGAGTAGATTTTCGTTGTCCTATCGGTGGTTGATGAATTGCTATGATTGATTTAATTTGCTTGTGGTTATGTTGCTGTCCTTTGGTGCCCATCATATGATTGTGCGCGTGGATCACACCCTAGGGTTAGTTGTATGTTGATAGGACTATGTATTGGAGGGCAAGAGTGACAGAAGCTTCAACCTAGCATAGAAATTGATGCATACGGGATTGAAGGGGGACCAATATATCTTAATGCTATGGTTGGGTTTTACCTTAATGAACATTAGTAGTTGCGGATGCTTGCTAATAGTTCCAATCATAAGTGCATAGAATTCCAAGTCAGGGATGACATGCTAGCAGTGGCCTCTCCCACATAATACTTGCTATCGGTCTAGTAAAGTAGTCAAATGCTTAGGGGCAATTTCGCAACTCCTACCACCACTTTTCCACACTCGCTATATTTACTTTATTGCTT
The DNA here is from genome assembly GCF_018294505.1 of Triticum aestivum. Lineage (NCBI taxonomy): Eukaryota > Viridiplantae > Streptophyta > Magnoliopsida > Poales > Poaceae > Triticum > Triticum aestivum. The sequence goes on along the minus strand of NC_057800.1, from coordinate 685,986,642 downwards.
CTTTACTTACAACAGCCCCTACTTTTTATTTACTTGCTCTTTATTATCTTGCAAACCTATCCAACAACACCTACAAAGTACTTCTAGTTTCATACTTGTTCTAGGTAAAGCGAACGTCAAGCGTGCATAGAGTTGTATCGGTGGTCGATAGAACTTGAGGGAATATTTGTTCTACCTTTAGCTCCTCGTTGGGTTCAACACTCTTACTTATAGAAAACTGTTGTGATCCCCTATACTTGTGGGTTATCAAGACCTTTTTCTGGTGCCATTGCCAGGGAGCAATAGCGTGGGATGAATATTCTCGTGTGTGCTTGTTTGCTTTATCACTAAGTAATTTTTATTTGTTGTTTTCTATCTTAAGTTATGGGTAGGAAATGCAAAATACCAAAAAAATTAGTTGTACCTACTGAACCAATGGTTGAAGAACCAATCAAAATCTATCGCACTGTTGAAGCTTATTACTTGCATCATCTTCGATCCCTATGTGCTCGTGCCGAAACCCCAACTAGCTTAGTTGAGGGAAAATCTTTAGATGAGCATGCTTGTTATGTGCGACACCGTATATCTGAAAAAGGGAAATTATTATGGAGTCAAATTCAACGTTTGCAATGCTATGCTTGGAATTTATGTGAATTATATGATTTTACTTGTTGTTCTGAAAACTGTAAGAAACACCTTCCTTACCAATGTGATTTTATTGATAATGGAATCTTATCTTCTAATGCTAAAGGTGTTTATAGTTACTATGATGTTCAACAAATTGAAGAATTTGTTGCTTTTGAGGGTGCTTATGAAATTGCTTCTTTGATTGAAAAGTATGATGCTACTTTTTACAAATCTAAAATTTTTGCTATACTTAAATATTGCTATGATAATTATGCTTCTAATACCTATGTTAAACAATATATTAAGGAATACTCTGTCCAAGAAGAGACTAATATTTTGCAGGAATCTATGGAAGAAGAAGTTGATGACACTGTGAGCTCATTGGATGAAAAAGATGAGGAAGAGAGCGAAGAACAAAAGGAGGAAGAGCGGATTGATCACCCGTGCCCACCTTCTAATGAGAGTAACTCTTCAACTCATACATTGTTTAATTCCCCTTCATGCTTACCGAAGGATGAATATTATGATAATTCCTATGATCCCTTTGATTCTCTTGAATTATCCCTTTTTGATGATGCTTGCTATGCTTGTGGCCAAGATGCCAATATGAATTATGCTTATGCAGATGAACTTGCTATAGTTCCTTATGATAAAAAAAATAAATTGTTGCTATTGCACCCACGCATGATAGTCCTATTATCTTTTTGAATTCTCCCGACTACACTATATCAGAGAAGTTTGCACTTATTAAGGATTATATTGATGGGTTGCCTTTTACTACTACACATGATGATTTTGATGAATATAATATGCATGTGCTTGCTGCTCCTACTTTCAATTATTATGAGAGAGGAACTATATCTCCACCTCTCTATGTTTCCAATATGATAAAATTGCAAGAAATTGTTTATACTATGCATTGGCCTTTACTAGGTGTGCATGAATTGTTCTTTTATGACATGTCGATGCATAGGAAGAGAGTTAGACTTCGTAATTGCTTGATATATGTTGCTTTGTGCTCACTACTAAATTACAAATCATTGTTAATTAAAATTGGCTTTGATATACCTTGGGATCCGGGTGGATTCACTACTTGAGCACTATACGCCTAGCTTAATGGCTTTAAAGAAAGCGCTGCCAGGGAGACAACCCGGAAGTTTTTTAGAGAGTCATTTATTTCTGTTGAGTGCTTTCATATAGTTTAAAAACAAAAAAAATAAAGAGGGGAACCCAAAACTTTTCGAAAAGGAAAGTGAAAGTGAGAAAGACAAGCACTGTTGAAGTGGGAGAGCTCCTTGAACTTTGTTCATGCTCACGGCAACTTTGTGAATCTTGATTACAGAAACTTTTCAACAAAAATAATTATCCCCTTGTACAATTCCATTGTATTATAAAAATAATGTGCCAAGGTTTGCCTTTAGGATGTTTACATTTGCTTGATGGTTTGTACGGTGCAGGACAGAAACTTTGGCTGTAGTGCATGATTTTACATTTTTAGCTGGAACGTCAAATGGTTCTGATTATTTTTGCACTTCCTTCCTATACAAAGTTTTTATTTTTCCTAATTTTGGTAGAATTTTTCAATTATGAGAAGTGTGGTGAATGTTCAGATTATTACAGACTGTTCTGTTTTAGACAGATTCTGTTTTTGATGCATAGTTTGCTTGTTTTGATGAAACTATCGATTCATATCAGTGGATTAAGCCATGAAAAAGTTATATTACAGTAGACACAATGCAAAAACAAAATATGAATTGGTTTGCAACAGTACTTAGAGTAGTGATTTGCTTTATTATACTAACGGATCTTACCGAGTTTTCTGTTGAAGTTTTGTGTGGATGAAGTGTTCGATGATCGAGAAGGTCTCGATGTGAGAAGAAGGAAGAGAGGCAAGAGCTCAAGCTTGGGGATGCCCGAGGCACCCCAAGTAAATATTCAAGGAGACTCAAGCGTCTAAGCTTGGGGTGCCCCGGAAGGCATCCCCTCTTTCTTCAACAAGTACCGGTATGTTTTCGGATTCGTTTCGTTCATGCGATATGTGCAATCTTGGAGCGTCTTTTGCATTTAGTTTTCATTTTTTTTCTTTTATGCACCATGCTGGTATGAGATAGTCCTTGATTGATTTATAGAATGCTCATTGCACTTCACTTATATCTTTTCAGTATGGCTTTATAGAATGCTTCATGTGCTTCACTTATATCATTTGAAGTTTGGATTGTCTGTTTCTCTTTACATAGAAAACCGCCATTTGTAGAATGCTCTTGTTCTTCACTTATATTTGTTAGAGCGTGGGCATATCTTTTGTAGAAAGAATTAAACTCTCTTGTTTCACTTATATCTATTTAGAGAGATGACAGGAATTGGTCATTCACATGGTTAGTCATAAAATCCTACATAAAACTTGTAGATCACTGAATATGATGTGTTTGATTCCTTGCAATAGTTTTGCGATATAAAGATGGTGATATTAGAGTCATGCTAGTAGGTAGTTGTGGATTGTAGAAATACTTGTGTTGAGGTTTGTGATTCTCGTAGCATGCACGTATGGTGAACCGTTATGTAACGAAGTTGGAGCATGAGGTATTTATTGATTGCCTTCCTTATGAGTGGCGGTCGGGGACGAGCGATGGTCTTTTCCTACCAATCTATCCCCCTAGGAGCATGCGTGTAGTACTTTGTTTCGATGACTAATAGATTTTTGCAATAAGTATGTGAGTTCTTTATGACCAATGTTGAGTCCATGGATTATACTCACTATCATCCTTTCACCATTGCTAGCCTCTCTAGTACCGTGCAACTTTCGCCGGTACCTTAAACCCACCATATACCTTCCTCATAACAGCCACCATACCTACCTATCATGGCATTTCCATAGCCATTCTGAGATATATTGCCATGCAACTTCCATCATCATCATATACATGACTTGAGCATTCATTGTCATATTGCTTTGCATGATCGTAAGATAGCTAGCATGATGTTTTCATGGCTTGTCCGTTTTTGATATCATTGCTACGCTAGATCATTGCACATCCCGGTACACCGCCGGAGGCATCCATATAGAGTCATATCTTTGTTCTAGTATCGAGTTGGAATATCGAGTTGTAAGTAAATAAAAGTGTGATGATCATCATTATTAGAGCATTGCCCCAGTGAGGAAAGGATGATGGAGACTATGATTCCCCCATAAGTCGGGATGAGACTTCTGACTTTACAAAAAAATAAAAGAGGCCAAAGAAGCCCAAATAAAAAAAAGAGGCCAAAGAAGCCCACCAAAAAAATAAAAAAATAAATAAATAAACAAAAAAATGAGAGAAAAAGAGAGAAGGGGCAGTGCTACTATCCTTTTTCCACACTTGTGCTTCAAAATAGCACCATGTTCTTCATATAGAGAGTCTCTTGAGTTATCACTTTCATATACTAGTGGGAATTTTCATTATAGAACTTGGCTTGTATATTCCGATGATGGGCTTCCTCAAATGCCCGAGGTCTTCATGAGCAAGCAAGTTGGATGCACACCCACTTAGTTTCAGTTGGAGCTTTCATACACTTATAGCTCTAGTGCATCCGTTGCATGGAAATCCCTACTCACTCACATTGATATCTATTGATGGGCATCTCCATAGCCCGTTGATACGCCTAGTTGATGTGAGACTATCTTCTCCTTTTTGTCTTCTCCACCATCATATTCTATTCCACCTATAGTGCTATGTCCATGGCTCACGCTCACGTATTGCGTGAAAGTTGAAAAGGTTTGAGAATGTCAAAAGTATGAAACAATTGCTTGGCTTGTCATCGGGGTTGTGCATGATGTGAATATTTTGTGTGGTGAAGATGGAGCATAGCCAGACTATATGATTTTGTAGGGATAACTTTCTTTGGCCATGTTATTTTGAAAATACATGATTGCTTTATTAGTAGCCTTGAAGTATTTTTGTTTTTATGTCAAATGATAGACTATTGCTTTGAATCACTCGTATCTTAATATTCATGCCATGATTAGATATGTGATCAAGATTATGCTAGATAGCATTCCACATCAAAAATTATTTTTTTTATCATTTACCTACTCGAGGACGAGCAGCAATTAAGCTTGGGGATCCTGATACATCTCCGCCGTATCTATAATTTTTGATTGTTCCATGCCAATATTATTCAACTTTCATATACTTTTGGCAACTTTTTATACTATTTTTGGGACTAACATATTGATCCAGTGCCCAGTGCCAGTTCCTGTTTGTTGCATGGTTTTTGTTTCGCAGAATATCCATATCAAACGGAGTCCAAATGGAATAAAAACTGGCGGAGATTTTTTTTTTGAATATATATGATTTTTGGGAAGAATAATCCACACGAGACGGTGCTCGAGGGGCCCACGAGGTAGGGGGCCCGCCCTGGGGAGGCAGGTGCGCCCCTGACCCTCGTGGCCACCCCGTAAGGCGGTTGATGCCCTTCTTTCGCCGCAAGAAAGCTAATTTCCGGATAGAGATCGTATCAAAATTTCAGCCCAATCGGAGTTACGGATCTCCGGGAATATAAGAAACGGTGAAAGGGAAGAATCTGAGAACGCAGACACAGAGAGAGACAGAGAGACAGATCCAATCTCGGAGGGGCTCTCGCCCCTCCCCATGCCATGGAGGCCAAGGACCAGAGGGGAAACCCTTCTCCCATCTAGGGAGGAGGCCAAGGAAGAAGAAGACGAAGGGGCCCCTCTCCCCTTCTCTTCCAGTGGTGCTGGAACGCTGCCGTGGCCATCATCATCATCACCGCGATCTACTCCAACACCTCTGCCATCTTCACCAACATCTCCATCACCTTCCCCCCTCTATCTACAACGGTCCACTCTCCTGCAACCCGCTGTACCCTCTACTTGAACATGGTTCCTTATGCTTCATATTATTATCCAATGATGTGTTGCCATCCTATGATGTCTGAGTAGATTTTCGTTGTCCTATCGGTGGTTGATGAAGTGCTATGATTGATTTAATTTGCTTGTGGTTATGTTGCTATCCTTTGGTGCCCATCATATGATTGTGCACATGGATCACACCCTAGGGTTAGTTGTATGTTGATAGGACTATGTATTGGAGGGCAAGAGTGACAGAAGCTTCAACCTAGCATAGAAATTGATGCATATGGGATTGAAGGGGGGCCAATATATCTTAATGCTATGGTTGGGTTTTACCTTAATGAACATTAGTAGTTGCGGATGCTTGCTAATAGTTCCAATCATAAGTGCATAGAATTCCAAGTCAGGGATGACATGCTAGCAGTGGCCTCTCCCACATAATACTTGCTATCGGTCTAGTAAAGTAGTCAATTGCTTAGGGGCAATTTCGCAACTCCTACCACCACTTTTCCACACTCGCTATATTTACTTTATTGCTTCTTTACTTACAACAGCCCCTACTTTTTATTTACTTGCTCTTTATTATCTTGCAAACCTATCCAACAACACCTACAAAGTACTTCTAGTTTCATACTTGTTCTAGGTAAAGCGAATGTCAAGCGTGCGTAGAGTTGTATCGGTGGTTGATAGAACTTGAGGGAATATTTGTTCTACCTTTAGCTCCTTGTTGGGTTCGACACTCTTACTTATCGAAAACTGCTGTGATCCCCTATACTTGTGGGTTATCACGTACCCGGATGGTTCCATGAAGGAGAGGTGGGAAGAGTGGTGGGGCCGGTGGTGCTGGATTGAAGAGAAGGACCCGCCGGCGTTCTGCGAAGTTTGCCAGGCACCGTCGGTCCACAGAAGCGATTGGAGCGACGTTGATGCCGATGACGAGAAGCTCATGATCGCCACCACCAGGATCCTTTGGCTCACCGAGGCCGGGCTCACCCTTGAGATGATCGGGGCAGACTTCATCCGTCGCCGGATCGCTCCACTACACAACAAGGGGAGGCCGGCCTGGCTCTTCACGAACCCCGCTGACATCATGCGGCTTCGCCCCGGCCTTGACCCCAATTTCATAGTGATGGGGCATGCCCATTTCTGCCAGCGACTCTTCCAGCTCGATGTGGGCCGTGACGGCAAGGTCGAGCGGACCGGCAAGGTCGCGAGGGCCGCCACGAAGGCCGGCAAAGTCTTCAAGGGGCCCTTGTTCAAGTTTCCGGCGGGAGTCGTCCCACTGTGTAATAATTCACGCCAGACTGACATCATCGCCATGATGTCGGATTGCAACGCGCATGGCCCTGACCCGATCTGGGTCGAGCCGGAGGACATCCAGGTGTAGCAGTTCTTCGACACCCTGCACGAGGGATACGTCAACGCCGACACCGAGCGGCAGCTTGTCCAAGACACCACCCAGGCGGAGCTGGACTACATCGCCGCCAGGGCGATGGAGGCGAAGCTTGCCGAGGAGGCCGGCAATGCCGGTGGTGTGGAGGACAAGGCTGCGACGGTCGCGGAGGAGGAGGAGCTCGCCCGGTGGGCGGCGGCAGCTGGGGGGCGAGCAGCGCCGGCACTGAGGCTCCTCTGGTTGAGGATGCGGCTGACGAGTCGTCGGAGGAGGAGGCCGGGGCTGTTGACCCTCCGGCCACGGGGAGAGGGTGAGTCCTGTGCCGGGCCACTTCCGGCGAGCCGGTACGGCCTGTCAAGGCCGCACGGTGGCCGAAATCCCCGGAGGAGTCCGTGCGTCAGATGAGGGCCGCGGTGGCGAAGAAGGTGGTGAAGGCCGCGGTGGCGAAGAAGAAAGCATCCGCCTCCTCTTCGTCCAAGCGCATCCAGACTCCACCCTCCTCCCCTCCTCTAGCAGACGTCGACGTGGGGGTCACCTTTAACTTCGAGTCACTTAGCCCCAGAAGGAAGAGGAAGGCAACAGAGGAGGAGGTGGATGACGCGTAAGCATCCTGCCTTTTTTGCCATCCATGTTTCCTCAATCTGTGCCACTTGTCTTGACTTGTCTTCGTCTTTGCAGGGACACAGAGACGCTGGCCCAAAGGGTGAAGAGGGCCAAGGCCTCGGCGGGCGGCCAGCCCCTGGCTGGTACTTCGAGGGCGCCACTAGTGGTATTGAGCAGCCCCCGGCACAGCCCCCAGCGTAAGTTCATTACTCTCCCCTCGTCGACATGTGTCAGGGGTATGATACTTTGGTGCTGACCTTGCCAGGTATGCAGGAGGAGAGCAGCAGCAGGAGGAGCCGCAGAGGGCTACTCCCAACATGCCGCCCCCATCGACCACGCCGCCCCGAGGGGCGTCCCCGACAAGGGCGCCAAGCACCGAGCCCACGCACATGGAGTAGGAGGAGAACTTGGGCGCTTGTGGCTTCGCCTCGGCGCCAAATGTTGGCGGGGAGGGGACTTCTGCTTCCCAGCCTGGCACTAGTAACTCGTTCGCCCTTCGTCCCTGTTTTTTCTCTTCTTTTTGAATCTTTGATCTTGGCTCTACCCCACCATCTTCTTGATATCCAGATCCTCTCTCGACGGACCGGGAGGACCTGGACACCGTCATCGAGGACGTGGCCAAGGACGCTGCGGCGGAGGCCGAGAAGATCGCCGCCGAGGAGGCCGCCAGGGGCGCCGCCAAGGATGCCGCCAAAGGGCCGGCCGAGGAGCCCGGCAAGGCTACCGCCGAGGAGGCCAGCAAGGCCACCGCCGAGGAGGAGGTGGTCGATGACCAGCCTTCCTCCTCCACTGCTTCTAGCTCTGGCAAGTACCTAAAGGTGAGCGACGATCTCTTCGTCCACCTCCCCGGCACGTCGAGCACCAGGGACCCCGTCGAGGGAGAGGTGTTCGACGACGAAGTGCTCGCCTCCGCCGGACTCGAGGTCGTCGACGAGCCGAGCGTTGGTGGCGACGGCTCCCAGGAGGAGCGGCTACTCCAGGCCATGGGTGCCAACTTCCGGAGGCTCCAGGCGCTCCACCATGCCTGCCTAGACAAAGCTAGATCCAGGATGGTGGTGGTGGAGAAGGCGGAGGTGGACCACTAAGAGCGCGTCACCGAGACGCGGGACTGGTTCGGCCAGGCTCGCGACGAGCTGAAGGCTGCCCAGGGCGAGCTGGCCAAGCATGATGTGGAGCTCACCATGAAGCTGGCCGATGTCGAAAAGGCCCAAGAGACGGCGAAGAACTTGGTCGCCGCTGCCGAGGCCACCCGAACCTAGCACGAGTCCGCACTGAACTCCTAGGAGGAGGACCTCGCCAAACGCGAGGCAGATCTTGACGCCAAACTCCGCGCCAAGGACGAGGAGGTGGAGAAGCTGTTGGAAATATGCCCTAGAGGCAATAAGAAAAGCATTATTATTACATTTCCTTGTTCATGATAATTGTCTTTTATTCATGCTATAATTGTGTTATCCGGAAATCGTAATACATGTGTGAATAATAGACACCAACATGTCCCTAGTAAGCCTCTAGTTGACTAGCTCGTTGATCAACAGATAGTCATGGTTTCCTGACTATGGAAATTGGATGTCATTGATAACGAGATCACATCATTAGGAGAATGATGTGATGGACAAGACCCAATCCTAAACATAGCATAAGATCGTATAGTTCGTTTGCTAGAGTTTTCCAATGTCAAGTATCTTTTCCTTAGACCATGAGATTGTGTAACTCCTGGATACCGTAGGAGTGCTTTGGGTGTACCAAACGTCACAACGTAACTGGGTGACTATAAAGGTATAATATGGGTATCTCCGTAAGTGTCTGTTGGGTAGACACAGATCAAGACTGGGATTTGTCACTCCGTATGACGGAGAGGTATCACTGGGCCCACTCGGTAATGCATCATCATAATGAGCTCAAAGTGACCAAGTGTCTGGTCACGGGATCAGGCATTACGGTACGAGTAAAGTGACTTGCTGGTAATGAGATTGAACGAGGTATTGGGATACCGACGATCGGATCTCGGGCAAGTAACATACCGATTGACAAAGGGAATTGTATACGGGGTTGCTTGAATCCTCGACATCATGGTTCATCTGATGAGATCATCGAGGAGCATGTGGGAGCCAACATGGGTATCCAGATCCCGCTGTTGGTTATTGACCGGAGAGCGATCTCGGTCATGTCTACATGTCTCTCGAACCCGTAGGGTCTACACACTTAAGGTTCGGTGACGCTAGGGTTGTAGGGATATGTATATGCAGTAACCCGAATGTCGGAGTCCCGGATGAGATCCCGGACGTCACGAGGATTTCTGGAATGGTCCAGAGGTAAAGAATTATATATAGGAAGTGCTATTTCGGCCATCGGGACAAGTTTCGGGGTCACCGGTATTGTACCGGGACCACCAGAAGGGTCCCGGGGGTCCACCGGGTGGGGCCACCTGCCCCGGGGGCCACATGGGCTGTAGGGGGTGCGCCTTGGCCTATATGGGCCAAGGGCACCAGCCCCAAGAGGCCCATGCGCCAAGAGATAAGGAAGGGAAGAGTCTCAAAGGGGGAAGGCACCTCCTAGGTGCCTTGGGGAGGAGGGATTCCTCCCTTGGCCGCCGCCCCCCTAGGAGATTGGATCTCCTAGGGCCGGCGCCCCCTCCCTAGGCTCCCTATATATAGTGGGGGAAGGAGGGACTCTCAATCCACGCCTTTGGTGCCTCCCTCTCCCTCTCCAACACATCCTCCTCCTCCATAGTGCTTGGCGAAGCCCTGCCGGAGTACTGCAGCTCCACCACCACCACGCCGTCGTGCTGCTGTTGGAGTCATCTTCCTCAACCTCTCCTTCCCCCTTGCTGGATCAAGAAGGAGGAGACGTTACGCTGACCGTACGTGTGTTGAACGCGGAGGTGCCGTCCGTTCGGCGCTAGGATCTCCGGTGATTTGGATCACGTCGAGTACGCCTTCCTCATCCCCGTTCTTTGAACGCTTCCGCGCGTGATCTACAAAGGTATGTAGATGCAATCCGATCACTCGTTGCTAGATGAACTCCTAGATGGATCTTGGTGAAACCGTAGGAATTTTTTTTGTTTTCTGCAACGTTCCCCAACAGTGGCATCATGAGCTAGGTCTATGCGTAGTTATCTTGCATGAGTAGAACACAATTTGTTGTGGGCATTGATGTTGTCAACTTTCTTGCCGCTACTAGTCTTATCTTGCTTCAACGGTATTGTGGGATGAAGCGGCCCGGACCAACCTTACACGTACGCTTACGTGAGACCGGTTCCACCGACTGACATGCACTAGTTGCATAAGGTGGCTGGCGGGTGTCTGTCTCTCCCACTTTAGTTGGAGCAGATTCGATGAAAAGGGTCCTTATGAAGGGTAAATAGAAGTTGACAGATCACGTTGTGGCTTTAACGTAGGTAAGAAAACGTTCTTGCTAGAACCCTATTTCAGCCACGTAAAACTTGCAACAACAATTAGAGGACGTCTAACTTGTTTTTGCAGCAAGTGCTTTGTGATATGATATGGCCAAAGTTGTGATGAATGATGAATGATATATATGTGATGTATGAGATGTTCATGCTACTGTAATACGAATCACGACTTGCATGTCGATGAGTATGACAACCGGCAGGAGCCATAGGAGTTGTCTTTATTTTTTGTATGACCTACGTGTCATTGAGAAATGCCATGTAAATTACTTTACTTTATTGCTAAACCTATTAGCCATAGTAGTAGAAGTAATAGTTGGCGAGCAACTTCATGGAGACACGATGATGGAGATCATGGTGTCATGCCGGTGACAAGATGACCATGGATCCCCAAGATGGAGATCAAAGGAGCTATGTGATATTGGCCATATCATGTCACTATTATTATTTGATTGCATGTGATGTTTATCATGTTTTTGCATCTTGTTTGCTTAGAATGACGGTAGTAAATAAGATGATCCCTCATAATAATTTCAAGAAAGTGTTCCCCCTAACTGTGCACCGTTGCGACAGTTCGTTGTTTCGAAGCACCACGTGATGATCGGGTGTGATAGATTCCAACGTTCACATACAACGGGTGTAAGACAGATTTACACATGCAAACACTTAGGTTGACTTGACGAGCCTAGCATGTACAGACATGGCCTCGGAACACAGAAGACCGAAAGGTCGAGCATGAGTCGTATAGAAGATACGATCAACATGAAGATGTTCACCGATGTTGACTAGTCCGTCTCACGTGATGATCGGACACGGCCTAGTTAACTCGGATCATGTTATACTTAGATTACAGGAGGGATGTCTATCTAAGTGGGAGTTCATTGAATAATTTGATTAGATGAACTTAATTATCATGAACTTAGTCTAAAATCTTTACAATATGTCTTGTAGATCAAATGGCCAACGTAGTCCTCAACTTCAATGCGTTCCTAGAGAAAACCAAGCTGAAAGACGATGGCAGCAACTACACGGACTGGGTCCGGAACCTGAGGATCATCCTCATAGCTGCCAAGAAAGATTATGTCCTACAAGCACCGCTGGGTTACGCACCTGTTCTCCCTGCAGAACAAGACGTTATGAATGCTTGGCAGGCACGTACCGATGACTACTCCCTCGTTCAGTGCGGCATGCTCTACAGCTTAGAGCCGGGGATCCAAAAGCGTTTTGAGAGACACGGAGCATATGAGATGTTCAAAGAGCTGAAAATGGTTTTCCAAGCTCATGCCCGGGTCGAGAGATATCAAGTCTCCGACAAGTTCTTCAGCTGTAAGATGGAGGAAAACAGTTCTGTCAGTGAGCACATACTCACTATGTCTGGGTTGCATAACCACTTGACTCAGCTGGGAGTTAATCTCCCGGATGACGCGGTCATTGACAGAATCCTTCAGTCGCTTCCACCGAGCTATAAGAGCTTTGTGATGAACTTCAATATGCAGGGGATGGAAAAGACCATTCCTGAAGTATTTGCAATGCTGAAATCAGCAGAGGTAGAAGTCAAAAAGGAACATCAAGTGTTGATGGTGAACAAAACCACTAAGTTCAAGAAAGGCAAGGGTAAGAAAACCTTCAAGAAGGACGGCAAGGGAGTTGTCGCGCCCGGCAAGCAAGCTGCCGGGAAGAAGCCAAAGAATGGACCCAAGCCCGAGACTGAGTGCTTTTATTGCAAGGAAAGTGGTCACTGGAAGCGGAACTGCCCCAAATACTTAGCGGACAAGAAGGCCGGCAAAACGAAAGGTATATGTGATATACATGTAATTGATGTGTACCTTACCAGTACTCGTAGTAGCTCCTGGGTATTTGATACCGGTGCAGTTGCTCACATTTGTAACTCAAAGCAGGAGATGCGGAATAAGCGAAGACTGGCGAAGGACGAGGTGACGATGCGCGTCGGGAATGGTTCCAAGGTCGATGTGATCGCCGTCGGCACGCTACCTCTACATTTACCTGCGGGATTAGTTTTGAACCTCAATAATTGTTATTTAGTGCCAAGTTTGAGCATGAACATTGTATCAAGATCTCGTTTAATACAAGATGGCTACTCATTTAAATCTGAGAATAATGGTTGTTCTATTTATATGAGAGATATGTTTTATGGTCATGCTCCGATGGTGAATGGTTTATTCTTAATGAATCTCGAGCGTAATGCTACACATGTTCATAGTGTGAGTACCAAAAGATGTAAGATTGATAATGATAGTCCCACATACTTGTGGCACTGCCGCCTTGGTCACATAGGTATCAAACGCATGAAGAAGCTCCATGCAGATGGACTTTTAGAGTCTCTTGATTACAAATCATTTGACACGTGCGAACCATGCCTCATGGGTAAAATGACCAAGACTCCGTTCTCAGGAACAATGGAGCGAGCAACCAACTTATTGGAAATCATACATACTGATGTGTGCGGTCCAATGAGTGTTGAGGCTCGCGGTGGCTATCGTTATGTTCTCACCCTCACTGATGACTTGAGTAGATATGCGTATGTCTATTTAATGAAACACAAGTCTGAGACCTTTGAAAAGATCAAGGAATTTCAGAGTGAGGTTGAAAATCAACGTGACAGGAAAATCAAGTTCCTGCGATCAGATCGTGGAGGAGAATACTTGAGTCACGAGTTTGGCACACACTTAAGAAAATGTGGAATAGTTTCACAACTCACGCCGCCTGGAACACCTCAGCGTAATGGTGTGTCCGAACGTCGTAATCGCACTCTATTAGATATGGTGCGATCTATGATGTCTCTTACCGATTTACCGCTATCATTTTGGGGCTATGCTTTAGAGACTTCCACATTCACTTTAAATAGGGCTCCGTCGAAATCCGTTGAGACGACACCGTATGAATTATGGTTTGGGAAGAAACCTAAGCTGTCGTTTCTGAAAGTTTGGGGATGCAATGCTTATGTCAAGAAACTTCAACCTGAAAAGCTCGAACCCAAGTCGGAAATGCGTCTTTATAGGATACCCTAAAGAAACTATTGGGTATACCTTCTACCTCAGATCCGAAGGCAAGATCTTTGTTGCCAAGAATGGATCCTTTCTGGAGAAAGAGTTTCTCTCGAAAGAAGTACGTGGGAGGAAAGTAGAACTTGATGAAGTATTACCTCTTGAACCGAAAAAGGGCGCAACTCAACAAAATGTTCCTGAGGTGCCTGCACCGACTAGAGAGGAAGTTAATGATGATGATCAAGATACTTCTGATCAAGCTCCTACTGAAATTCGTAGGTCCACAAGGACACGTTCCGCACCAGAGTGGTACGGCAACCCTGTCTTGGGAATCATGTTGTTAGACAACGGTGAACCTTCGAACTATGAGGAAGCGATGGCGGGCCCGGATTCTGACAAATGGCTAGAAGCCATGAAATCTGAGATAGGATCCATGTATGAAAACGAAGTATGGACTTTGACTGACTTGCCCGTGGAGCGGCGAGCCATATAAAATAAATGGATCTTTAAGAAGAAGACAGACGCGGATGGTAATGTGACCATCTATAAGGCTCGGCTTGTCGCTAAGGGTTATCGACAAGTTCAAGGGGTTGACTATGATGAGACTTTCTCACCGGTAGCGAAGCTGAAGTCCGTCCGAATCATGTTAGCAATTGCCGCATTCTATGATTATGAAATATGGCAAATGGACGTCAAAACGGCATTCCTTAATGGTTTCCTTAAGGAAGAATTGTATATGATGCAGCCGGAGGGTTTTGTCGATCCTAAGTATGCTGACAAGGTATGCAAGCTCCAACGCTCGATTTATGGGCTGGTGCAAGCATCTCGGAGTTGGAACATTCGCTTTGATGAGATGATCAAAGCGTTTGGGTTTACGCAGACTTATGGAGAAGCCTGCGTTTACAAGAAAGTGAGTGGGAGCTCTGTAGCATTTCTCATATTATATGTAGATGACATACTTTTGATGGGAAATGATATAGAGCTTTTGGACAACATTAAGGCCTACTTGAATAAGAGTTTTTTAATGAAGGACCTTGGAGAAGCTCCTTATATATTAGGCATCAAGATCTACAGAGATAGATCAAGATGCCTCATAGGTCTTTCACAAAGCACATACCTTGATAAAATATTGAAGAAGTTCAATATGGATCAGTCTAAAAAGGGGTTCTTGCCTGTGTTGCAAGGTGTGAAATTGAGCTCAGCTCAGTGTCCGACCACGGCAGAAGATATAGAAGAGATGAGTGTCATCCCCTATGCCTCAGCCATAGGTTCTATTATGTATGCCATGCTGTGTACCAGACCTGATGTAAACCTTGCCGTAAGTTTGGTAGGTAGGTACCAAAGTAATCCCGACAAGGAACACTGGACAGCGGTCAAGAATATCCTGAAGTACCTGAAAAGGACTAAGGAAATGTTTCTCGTTTATGGAGGTGACGAAGAGCTCGTCGTAAAAGGTTACGTCGACGCTAGCTTCAACACAGATCTGGATGACTCTAAGTCACAAACCGGATACGTGTATATTTTGAATGGTGGGGCAGTAAGCTGGTGAAGTTGCAAGCAGAGCGTCGTGGCGGGATCTACATGTGAAGCGGAGTACATGGCAGCCTCGGAGGCAGCGCATGAAGCAATTTGGGTGAAGGAGTTCATCACCAACCTAGGAGTCATACCCAATGCGTCGGGGCCAATCAAACTCTTCTGTGACAACACTGGAGCTATTGCACTTGCCAAGGAGCCCAGGTTTCACAAGAAGACCAGGCACATCAAGCGTCGCTTCAACTCCATTCGTGAAAATGTTCAAGATGGAGACATAGATATTTGTAAAGTACATACAGACCTGAATGTAGCAGATCCGTTGACTAAACCTCTCCCTAGAGCAAAACATGATCAACACCAGAATTCCATGGGTGTTCGATTCATCACAATGTAACTAGATTATTGACTCTAGTGCAAGTGGGAGACTGTTGGAAATATGCCCTAGAGGCAATAATAAAAGCATTATTATTATATTTCCTTGTTCATGATAATCGTCTTTTATATATGCTATAATTGTGTTATCCGGAAATCGTAATACATGTGTGAATAATAGACACCAACATGTCCCTAGATAAGGAAGGGAAGAGTCCCAAAGGGGGAAGGCACCTCCTAGGTGCCTTGGGGAGGAGGGATTCCTCCCTTGGCCTCCGCCCCCCTAGGAGATTGGATCTCCTAGGGCCAGCGCCCCTCCCTAGGCTCCCTATATATAGTGGGGGAAGGAGGGCCTCTCAATCCACGCCTTTGGTGCCTCCCTCTCCCTCTCCAACACATCCTCCTCCTCCATAGTGCTTGGCGAAGCCCTGCCGGAGTACTGCAGCTCCACCACCACCATGCCGTCGTGCTGCAGTTGGAGTCATCTTCCTCAACCTCTCCTTCCCCCTTGCTGGATCAAGAAGGAGGAGATGTTACGCTGACCGTACGTGTGTTGAACGCGGAGGTGCCGTCCGTTCGGCGCTAGGATCTCCGGTGATTTGGATCATGTCGAGTACGCCTTCCTCATCCCCGTTCTTTGAATGCTTCCGCGCGTGATCTAAAAAGGTATGTAGATGCAATCCGATCACTCGTTGCTAGATGAACTCCTAGATGGATCTTGGTGAAACCGTAGGAAAATTTTTTGTTTTCTGCAACGTTCCCCAACAGAAGCTTGTCGTGCAGCAGACCCGAGAGCTAGAGCGGGGGCACCGGGAGGCGCTCGATGCCCAGGCTCTGGTTCATGCCGATAAGGTGAAGGGGCTGGAGGTGGAGCGGGACGGGCTGAAGGACCAGGCCCTGAAGTTGTCCCAGGAGAAGGACACGCTCAATGGCGCCCTGATGGAGGGGCAGGGCGCGACCATCAGCAGGGACGGGGAGCTCTCCGAGGCCAACAAGTCCATCAAGGACCTCACGCTGAAGCTGGAGGGCCTCGAGGGGATGCTCACGGAGGCCAAAGCCCGGGAGGGGACTGGCCAAGAAGCTGGAGACCGAGAAGCAGCTGCAGAAGAACGAGGCCGCCGAGCATAAGGATTTCAAGGAGGGCATGAAACACTGGATCGGCCATCTCGAGGATGTCGCCGGCAGGATCACCGCGCAGCTGGCCGTTATGGGGATGCCAAACATGAGGTACGCCCCAGAGCGCAGCCGACCACCAACGCCAAGCTAACCTTGTTCTTTGTGTGTGTTCTCGGGGCCCTGGATCAGCTTCACGCCAACCGGGCGGCCTCGCTGGCCGACGAGGCTCGGAGGCTTTGCCAGGGCGCCATGACCAAGGTTCTCGCCAAGGTGGCATACTGGTACCCCGACCTCGACTTCAACGCCGCGCTGGAGAGCTTGCTGGAGGGTACTGACCTCGCGCCGCTCAGGGAGTGCATCAAGCCCGTCATCAGCGGTGTCGGTGGAATTCTGAGGGTGGAGGACCAGCGCCGGGATTAGCCACCCCATTTCTTATCATCACTATAGGTTCATGGCCAAGAAAATTTCTATCTTTAGTTAGAACCGCAGCAACAATTTGATGTAATATAACTCTGCAGTACTCTTGATATTATGCATGTTATTTTCCTATTCGATTTTCCCTTGTATGTCCAACCTACATAACTGGATAGGCCTGCAGGTGTGTAAACCCAGGGCGGCGTCTTGGGGACGGATCCCCATTGGCCTGCCGGGTGTGCTTGCTGCTGGGCAAACCACCTTACCGCCCTTAGCATGGCCGCCCGAACTATCGAGCTTGACTCGAGTCAGAATCTAGAGTGTTGCCACGTGCGGAAGGCTACCCTGCCACTCTCGACGCGGCCGCTTGAGCTGTTGAGCGGACTCGAAACAGAACAAGGGCGTAGACAATTGCGGGAGGGCCCCTTCACGTGCAGGTTTTTCATACATGGGCAAGATCTCCGAGGACGATAACCTTATGTATAAAAGGAAATAACTCAAGGCTCTGAATGACTTAGCTTTTCTGTTGCCGCGCTGGCGTCCTTCGCGTTCGTAGGCGGCACCCTTTTTCCTTCTTGGGAGCCATGGCGATGAAGAACTGCTAGGCCAACTACTAGACCAGATTCTCACAATTGCTCCCCCTACCTGGCGCACGAAAGATGTCGGTGGGAAACGACACCTATGGGATTACAAGAATCCCTACTACGGTTGTCGGGGCGCAGGGTTGCAAGAAGAGCAGGAGTAGTAATCAGCACAAGGATCGTTTACCCAGGTTCGGGCCACGAGGATGCGTAATACCCTAGTCCTGCTTTGGTGGATGTATTTCAGAGAGTTCTTGAGCTCTCGAACTAGCTATGGTGGATGCGTGGTTTCCAGGAGCCGAATCCCTCTCCAGTACGCCATGGGCCTCCTTTTATAGTTGAAAGGGGCTGCCATAGTGGCACACAGGAGGTGGAAAGGCCTACAGTGCTATGAGCTTATCGCTCGTATTACAGGACAAGACGCATTTAATGCGTAGCTTAGGTGTCCCCTCGCTTTATCGGGGACGAGAACGAGGCCCGTCCCGTCCGTCGCCGCTCCTCCTCGCTTCGACACGCGCCCTGGCCAGCGACACATGCGGCGCCATGTAGGCAGGCAGGCAGCTGAGGTGGCGCGGTGGTAGGGTCTTCACGAAGATCTGCATGCCGCCACGCATGCGTGTGCTGAGTTGGCTTGGAAGCTGCATGTTGCCACGCAGGTGCCCGCCCAGCTGGTTGGGCTGGCAGCTGCATGCGAACGGTGGTGGAGACTTGGTTGGTGCGAGCCTGGCAGTGGCCCCGCTGACGCCCTTGGTGAGGGCCTTGCCGGGTGGCCCATCAAGGGTCTTGCCGTGGCGCGCCGTCGTCCTCGGCAAGGATCTTGTCGGGAGTCTTGTGGCTTTCCTCGGCAAGGATCTTGCCGAGGATCGTTGTCTTCCAATCCTCATCTAATCTTGAACATTCCTTGTCTTCACAAAGATCTGCATACCACCATGGAGGTGCCTCCCGAGCCCTGGCCCGACATAGTTGATGGTGTTGGAAACCGTGGGCTCAGGGGTGGCGCATTCCGCAGGTGGGGGCGAGCCGCCCCGGCAAGGGTCTTGTCGGGGCCGCTGAGACTGCCCCCGGCAAGGGTCTTGCTGGGGGAACCCGCTCCGCCCCTCCGCTTCCTTGTATTCTTGGCCTTGGCGTCATCTTGCTTGTCTTGTGCTTTGGCTTCTCTCCGGCTTCCCTCCCTTGCCCTGCTTCGTGTGGCTGTGGTGCGTGGCTCTGACTACCCGCGCACAAGTAAAGGGGTACAAAGGCGTGCCCCTACTTTTGTACACCGACAATCTTCCACATAACTAATATACAAACAAAAATGTAGAAAAGGTACACGGTCATGAAACACTTTATTGTGTAATTTAATTTATATTATGGGAGTTCATTCGTCTACCATATAACACTTTATTAGGTTTCCTAGAGAACTCCCAACAAATCAAGCCAAGCATGTATTTTTCTCAAAAAAAAAACCAAGCAGGTATGGCCTACCTCAAAGCAAGATCGTATACATGGCGTGTCCCAACAAATCAAGTCAAGCATGTGCGTGCTCTTGTGGCGGCACCGTTGCCGTGCAGTTGTGCATGTAGTACTGATTAGAGGACTCCAGATTAGATGTCAACATCCTGCAGCCACGCTAGCTCGCGATGGGAAAGGCCAGCATGCAGTCCCGCATGGGAGGCCATCCAGTCCAGGCTGCACATCTTCCTCAAGGCAGTCGAGTATGAAACTTGTAAGTTGAGGATGACATGAAGAGGACGGCGCTAGGGTTTCTAGAGCAGGCTCATGTTTCTTTATGGAACAGATCTTCATGGGAGATATTATTTTCCATCACACGTGGAAGAGTTTGGTAGAAAACGTAATTAGTTACCCTACGTTGTTTTTTTCTTAGATTGCAAGGATTACATCGCTTGATCTGCACCTTTATAACTCGGTCCCATCAGATGGATGGCCGGTAATTTCTAATTAACGTGGTAATTTCTGGGGAGTCTGTAATTATTATAGTATAGATAGATATAGACAGATTTTCTAACCTAGACAAGTTATCTGCTACGGGATTCTCAGCTCCTTTCCTATCAGCAATATGTAAATCAAATTCTTATAGCAAGAGAACCCACCTAATGAGTCTAAGTTTAGCATCTTTCTTTTCCATAAGATATTTTATAGCAGCATGATCAGTGCGAACAATTACTTTGGAATCAACAATGTAAGATCTGAATTTATCACAAGCAAACACAAATGCTAAAAATTCGTTTTCAGTAGTAGCATAATTTCTATGGGCACTGTCTAGAGTTTTACTAGCATAATGAATAACATTTAATTTTTTATCAACTCTTTGTCCTAAAATAGCACCAACATCATAATCACTAGCATCACACATAATTTCAAAGGGCAAGTTCCAATCAGGTGGTTGAACAAACGGTGTAGAAGTTAAGGTTGTCTTAAGTGTTTCAAAGGCTTCTATGCAATCATCATAAAAAAGGAACATCCTTTTGTAAAAGATTAGTAAGAGGCCTAGAAATTTTAGAGAAGTCCTTAATAAACCTGCTATAGAAACCAGCATGACTAAGGAAACTGCGAATACCTTTAATATCTTTAGGACATGGCATTTTCTCAATTGCATCAACTTTAGCTTTATCCACCTCAATACCTTGATAATGACTGAACTAGCAAGACACTAATTCGTGCGTGTCGCGGCCCGATCTTTCACAGTATTGTAGTCGTCACGGCGTACCAGAACAATCTGTGATAACTAGAAAAATAACATACTCAAAGTAAATGATCAGGTAGAAAGAGATTTCAGCCCTTGCTATTATCTAACAAGAACAATAACCAATCTGCGGCAAGATCAGCAGCCTCAACGCAGCAGCAGTCGATCCCTCGAAAGATCGCAGAAACGCAGTACATGGTGTCCCCCGACTGGGAATTTTCTGCTTTATTTCAATCTCAGAAAAACCAAAAACTAAAAAAACTGGATACACGGCTGAAGCCTGCCTGTTATATAGGCGACACCAATCTGACCAAACCGACTAAAGCACCCAAGATAGATACGGACTCTATCTCCTATTCAAACTAACCAAGGAATTTAACTAATTAATTATCCGTCCATCTTAATCACCTAGGAGACTAAGATAACCACGTAACTAGTACTAGACCAAAGACTTGACTCACGTATACTGCACCTATACCAAACCGAATCAAACTTGACTCGTATATTTCCTACCACAACGTGTGTACAGCTCATGGAGTTCTAAATGTTGGCTTAACTTCATCTGGTGCAACAAGCTCAATAGGGATTTTTCCAACACAAATAATCTACTTCTTGTTCGCATGATCAGATGAGCATGTAGTTGTTTTGAAACCCTCAGCTATGACATGGATGCCCACATCATCCCCTCCTCCTTGGAACGAAGCCATCCTCGGCTGCGTGGTGGTTTTAAAGACCTCCTTCTTTACTGAAAGAATATCATCCTCCTTAATAGCATTAGCAAACATCGGTTGTAGCACATATTGTCTTCCGGCATTCCGAAAACAATAAGTGTTGGACCTTCCATCATGTGTGGCAGGATGATCATATTGCCAAGGTCTCCCCAGCAACAAATGACATGCATCCATCGGTAAAACATCACAAATCACTGTGTCGGTATAGTCACCAACCGAAAAATTGAGACGCACCTTATGAGTAATTTTTAGTCTGCCGGACTGATATAACCACTCGATGCAGTGTGGTTGTGGGTGCTTCCATGCAGGTAACCCCAAAGCTTCCACCAATCCCTTGCTGACCGCATTGGTGTAGCTTCCTCCATCTATAATTAACTTACAATTGGTGTTGTTGATTTAGCATTGAGTTTGAAAAATATTCCAACGTTGACCCTTGTCCTCAATGCGATCCTCTTGCACTCGCTGTACCATCAAAGACGGATATGGTTCAGCAGCTTCAAAACTCGCAACCACATTTTCAACATCTTCAGATTTTGCACTAGAAGTGTCAGAAATTGCCTCTTCATCACTAGCGGATGCATAGCCATCTCTTGTGAGCAACACTCTTTTCTCATTAGGACATTCACGTCTCATATGCCCCCTTCCTCCACACTTGAAACACTCTATATTACTAGTACGTGTGGCTGACTGCGCACTAGAATCAACTCTCGGCAATCCTGATTTTAAAGCATCCTTTTGCATGGAAGCTTGAGGGCGATTAGATGTCGCTGTCCTAGAGCTAGGACCGACATCCTCACTCTTATGTTGCGAGCGTCGCCATGTGTTCAAAGTGGTACTAGGAACTGTGCTGACTTGGCGTCGCATAATCTGTTGTTCCGCCCGCACAGCTTGGTGCACGAGATCTTGTATGTTGTAATAGACCACCATCTCAACACGATCCTGCACCTCAATATTTAGACCATTAGAGAAACGTGCCATAGTCGCCTCCGGATCCTCCATTGTCCCTGTACGTATCATAAGCAATTCCATCTCCTTGTAATATTCATCAACACTCATATTACCCTGAGAGAGCCGCTGCAACGTGTTGTACATATCTCTTTTATAGTGCTCAGGAACAAAACGTCGCCTCATGAATTCTTTCATACCTCGCCAAGTCGTCGGCCGATGTCTTGAACGACAAATTTGATTCCACCAAATTAGCGCATAACCGGTGAACTCAATTCCAGCAAGTTGAACTTTCTTCTCCTCGCTATAATGATGGGCATCAAAAATTTGATCAACACGCATCTCCCACTCCAAATAGCCTTCTGGTTCGCCTTGCCGGAGAACGAAGGGATTGAAATTTTTATGCGCCCAATTCCATCATCCAAAGGCACATGCACAGCTTGACCAACTCGGTCATGCACTCCACCACGAACGGAAGTTTCAGGACGAGGCTCATAGTGTCGTGGTCGTGGCACGTATCCCTCCTGGTCAACGCCATCATCGAAACCATCCTCTCCAGCATGAGCGTGTGCCGCCAAACGGCGATCATGCACGCCGGCATGTCCGTCGCGAGCTGGTGGTGCATAATGCAGTGGAGCAGCCGGAGCAGTCTGTGGTGGTGTAGAATTCGTTGCCGGCATATTAATGATGTCTGCCAAAGACTTGAGACTTAGGAGACTAAGATAACCACGTAACTAGTACTAGACCAAAGACTTGAATCACGTATACTGCACCTATACCAAACCGAATCAAACTTGACTCGTATATTTCCTACCACAACGTGTGTACAGCACATGGAGTTCTAAATGTTGGCTTAACTTCATCTGGTGCAACAAGCTCAATAGGGATTTTTCCAACACAAATAATCTGCTTCTTGTTCGCATGATTAGATGAGCATGTAGTTTTTTTGGAAACTCTCAGCTATGACATGGATGCCCACATCATACCTCGTTCGGAAATTTTATGTCCCAAGACAATGCCTTCATTAAGCCTAAAGTGACACTTCTCCCAATTCAAGACAAGATTAGTTTGTTCACATCTCTGCAAAACTCGATCAGGGTTGCTTAAGCAATAATCAAAAGAAGTTCCGTAAATGGAAAAAACATCCATGAAAACCATCAACAATCATTTCACAAAAATTAGAGAATATAGCATTCATACATCTTTGAAATGTAGCAGGTGCATTGCATAAACCAAAAGGCATACATCTATAAGCATAGGTTCCAAAGGGACAAGTAAAGGTGGTTTTCTGTTGATCAGGTTGTGAAACAGGTATTTGAGAGAAACTAGAATATCCATCAAGAAAACAGAAGTGTGTGTGCTTAGATAATCTTTCTAGCATTTGATGAATGAAAGGCAGAGGGTAATGATCTTTTCTAGTAGATTTATTTAATTTTCTAAAATTAATTACCATTCTATAACCAGTAACAATTCTCTATGGGATAAGTTCATTTTTATCATTAGGAAGAACAGTAATACCTCCCTTTTTAGGGACACAATGAACATGACTTACCCATCTACTATCAGCTATGGGATAGATTATACCTGCTTCCAGAAGCTTTAGTATTTTAGTTCTTACCACTTCTTTCATCTTAGGATTCAATCATCGTTGATGATCAACAACAGGTTTAGCATCAGGTTCCAGATTAACCTTGTGCTGACAAAGAGTGGGACTAATGCCCTTAAGATCATCAAGATTATATCCAATAGCAGCATGGTGCTTCCTCAGAATTTTTAATAATCTCTCTTCTTCATGTTCTGAAAGTTTAGCACTAATAATAATAGGGTATATCTTTTTCTCATCAAGATAAGCATACTTCAAAGTGTCAGGCAATTGCTTTAATTCAAATGCAGGATCACCTTTAGGTGGAGGAGGACCTCCTAGAGTTTCAATAGGCAAATTGTGTTTAAGGAGAGGTTGTTGTGCAAAGAATAATTTATCTATTTCATTTCTTTCATGCAAGTGCATAACATTTTCATGGTCTAGCAAATATTGTTCTAGTAGATCAATAGGAGGCATGGCAATAGAAGCAAGACCAATTATTTCATCCTTACTAGGTAATTCTTTATTACGAGGTTGTCTATGAAACTTAGAGAAATTAAATTCATGAGACACATCACCAAAACTAACACTGACAGTTTCTTTTTCACAATCTATCTTAGCATTGATAGTGTTCAAGAAAGTCTACCAAAGATAATGGGACAAAAGTCATCTTGTGAGGAACCAAGCACTAGAAAATCAGTAGGGTATTTTATTTTCCCACACAAGACTTCAACATCTCTAACAATCCTAAGTGGTGTGATGGTATCTCTATTAGCAAGTTTAATAGTAACATATATGTCTTCTATTTCAGCGGGTGCTATGTCATTCATAATTTCTTGGTATAAAGTAAAAGGAATAGCACTCACACTAGCACCCAAGTCACATAAACCATGATCTCAATGATCTCCAATTTTAACTGAGACAACAGGAATGCCAACTACATGTCTATGTTTATCGTTTTCATCTGGTTTGGCAATTCTAGTAGCTTCATCACAGAAGTAAATAACATGTCCATCAATATTTCCGACCAAGAGATCTTTAACCATAGCAACACTAGGCTCTACTTTAATCTGTTCAGAGGGTTTATGTGCTTTAATATTACTTTTGTGAACCACAGTTGATACCTTAGCATGTTCCTTTATCCTAACAGGGAAAGGTGGTTTTTCAATATAAGCAGTAGGCACAACTGGATCAACATTGTAAATGATAGTCTCATATTTGGCTATAACTGGTTCTTTAATATCTTCTTTAATAGGGGGGTGATATCTAAACCACTTCTCCTTAGGGATATCAACATGAGTAGCAAATGATTCACAAGCAGAGGCTACTATATATCTCAGAGTCAAGTCCATATTTAGTGATAAACTTGTGAAAGGAATCGGTATTCATAAAAGATTTAACACAATCAAACTCAAGCTTAATACCTGACTCCTTACCTTCTTCGAGTTCCCAATCTTCAGGGTTGTGTTTAATCCTTTCCAAAACATCCCACTTGAATTCAATAGTCTTCTTCATAAAAGAACCAGTACAAGAAGTATCGAGCATGGATTGATCATCACGAGAAAGCCGAGCATAAAAATTCTAAATAATAATTTCTCTCGAGAGCTCATGATTGGGGCATGAATATGGCATTAACGTAAGCCTCCCCCAAGCTAGAGTGATACTTTCTCCTTCACAAGGCCAAAAATTATATATATAATTCCAATCACGATGAACTAGATGCATAGGATAAAACTTTTGGTGAAATCCCAATTTCAATCGATTCCAGTTCCAAGATCCAATATCATCGCATAGCCTATACCATGTCAATGCTTTGCCCTTCAAAGATAAAGGGAAAACCTTCTTCTTTACTTCATCTCCAGGTAAACCTGCAAGCTTAAATAATCTAGAAATTCCATCCACATATATCAAATGCATATCAGGATGTTTAGTTCCATCCCTGCATAAGGATTACCTAGTACTTGCTCTATCATACCCGAAGGAATTTCATAGCTAATATTATTAGTAGGTGCAGTAGGTTGAGGGGCAACTCTTTGTGTTTCCGTTCGAGGTGAAGATACCCCGGACAAACCCCTCAAAGGATTGTTTTCAATAGTAACAAGTGACAATAAGTTTCAGCGCATAATATAATTTTGTCCTTACCGACTTCCCCTTACCAAGAGTGCTTCACTCCCCGGCAACTGCGCTAGCAAAGAGTCTTGATGACCCACAAGTATAGGGGATCAATCGTAGTCCTTTCGATAAGTAGTCGAACCCAACGAGGAGAAGGAAATCAAGCGATTTTCAGCAAGGTAATTTCTGCAAGCACTGAAATTGTCGGTAACAGGTAGTTTGATAGTAAGATAATTTGTAACAAACAAGTAATGATAACAGTAAATAAAGTGCAACAAGGTAGCCCAATCCTTTTGTGGCAAAGGACAGGCCAAAACGGTCTCTTATAATAAGCAAAGTGTTCTTGAAGGCACGGGAATTTCATCTAGTCACTTTCATCATGCTGGTTTGATTCGCGTTCGCTACTTTGATAATTTGATATGTGGGTCGACATGTGCTTGGGTGCTGTTCTTACTTGAAAAAACCTCCCACTTATGATTAACCCCCTCGCAAGCATCCACAACTACGAGAAAAGTATTAAGATAGAATCTAACCATAGCATTAAACATATGGATCCAAATCAGTCCCTTACGGAATAGCACATAAACTAGGGTTTAAGCTTCTGTCACTCTAGCAACCCATCATCTAATAACTACTACACAATGCATTCCCTTAGGCCCAAACATGGTGAAGTGTCATGTAGTCGACGTTCACATAACACCACTAAGGGAATCACAATATACGTATCATCAAAATATCAAACACATATCAACTTCACATGATTACTTGCAACATGACTTCTCCCGTGACCTCAAGCAAAAGTAACTACTCACAAATGATATTCATGCTCAAGATCAAAGGGGTATTATATAGAATAATGGATTTGAACTTATACTCTTCCACCAAATAAACCATATAGTAATCAACTACAAGATGTAATCAACACTACTAGTCACCCACAGTTACAAATCTGAGGTTTTGGTACAAAGATTCAACACAAGAGATGAACTAGGGTTTTAAGATGAGATGGTGGTGTTGATGAAGATTCGCCTCCCAAAGATGAGAGGGTTGTTGGTGATGATGATGGCTTTGATTTCCCAGTCCGGGAGGGAAGTTCCCTCGGCAGAATCGCTCCGCCGGAGGGCAAAAGTGCTCCTGTCCAAGTTCTGCTTTGAGACGGCGCTCCGTCCCGAAAGTTCTCTCCTTATTTTTTTCTAGGTCAAAAGACCTTATATACCAGAAGATGGGTTGGGCTGCCCACAACCCACCAGGGCGCGCCCTGGTGTATTGTGGGCACCAGGTGGCCCTGCTCTGGTAGTTATTTGCTCCAGCATTTTTGATATATTCCAAAATAATTCTCCGTAAAATTTCTGCTCATTTGGAGATGTACAGAATAGGTATCTCTGACATAGCATTTTTAGGTCCAGAATTTTAGTTGCCGGTATTCTCCCTCTTTGTGTAAACCTTACATATTATAAGAGAAAAGGCCTTAGAATTACTCCATAAAGTTTTATTGTGCATAAAAACATTATAAATAACTGTATGAAAATATGATGCAAAACGGACGTATCAGAGATATGCGTCAACCAACTTGTCTCCGGTCACACTCAGAACGGATCCCACAAAGATGATGGTTGCTTCCCTAAACGCCTACTCCTTTTTAGGATCAATCGTTCCATTGGGAACCACACCACCGACCCAGTACATGTTCATAGTTGTGAGCCACAAGGTGGTCTTTGTCTGTCAACTCTTAAAATGTGTTCCCGTAAACGGGACCGGCTTCAATATTGCAGCAAAGCCTTGAATCAAAAAGTGCCTAAAATAAGGTTTTTGGATTGCTGGAAATATTAGCACTTCTGTGATTAATATAATCCATGAGTAAGCAATAAACATGTCATCCACAGTATGGAGCTCATACCAATACCTAAACATGTGAGCAAGGATATGGCATAGAGTTGGGTCGTCTATGAACAGAACATATATGGCTAGCACATGAACGAGCAAGTAGGGGACAAATGAATCATACCCTCTCGTAGGCCAGGCTAAGGCCGCAGCGGACGTAATGGCTCTAGTCTCTTCCGTGACCTTCTTGTTGGCGGCGATGGCGTTGGTCATGGAGTCAATGTAGGGGAAGTAGTTGAAGTAGAGGGAGACGGAGATGGGGACTGATCGGGAGCAGTCGCACCGAGATGCTCCCCAAAAATCTTATCGTCTTCTCCTAGGCAAGATCTCGAACACTAGTGTAGAACCGGGCTTTAGCACCGGCTCCTAAGGCCCTTTAGTGATGGTTTAGCAACCGGAACTAAAGGGTGGGGACTAAAGCCCCCCCCCCTTAGTACCGGTTCAACACAAACCGCCACTAAAGGGCCACCACGTGGCACGAGCCAGCGCCGGGGGCGGGGAGACCATTAGTACCGGTTGGTAACACCAACCAGTACTAAAAGGTTTAGGGGTTTTGGTTTAATTATTTATTTTTCCTTTAATTTTGTGTTTTTCATTTAATTTTTTTCATTTGCTGGTATTTTACGATACTACATATTGTACACGTTATGCATATATATAAATAGAATTTCTCATAGAACCGATCATATATATATATATATCATCGAATGTCTCGCACCACCATTCACACATACACACACACACACACACATATATATATATATATATATACAATTTGGTATATACAAATACGGGCGAGGCATATTTACGTACAATAGCAATTTAGAGATTGTTTTTACATTATAATGAGTTATTAAATCCAACCGCGGATTAGTTTCAAGTGGATATGGATCCTAAGTGATCAAGTCATGGATTATCACAATAATCCATTACTTGATCACGTAGGATCCATCCACTTGAAACTAATCCACGATTCTTTCACCCAATGATATAATAACTCATCATCATCATCGTCATCATATTAATGTAAAAACTCTTGCATCATATCATCACCAACAACACTAGAATCATCATACTCATTACTACTATTTAATCATCATAGTCATTACCGCTATCTAATCACCACCAAAACTAGCTAATAATAATCATCATAGTTATTACCACCAACACTATCTATTTAATCATCACAGTCATAGTGTAACACATCATCATCATCAAACTCATTCTAGCTAGCTAATCACTCCTGCTGCTCTCTCTCTTAGGTAAAATAGCATAGAACATGTGTAGCACTCCTGATTCATCATATTGGAGCATGCAGATGAACTTGACTCCTAATTGTGGGATGCACTTCTGATTGCTTCCCCCTAGTACTTCTCTACGACCCCTCACAATTTTGCTCCAGTCTTTCACTACTAAGACTTGCTCGGTTTTAGAAATCTTGAATGCACTCATGTGCAATGTAGGATGTCTTGGCCGTAAGCTAACCATTGCCATGCGACCTTTAGTCTCGATCCAATGAGGCACAACTATGATCGGGAGTCCCTGTTGAAGAACATCATAGTAACATACTTAGCAATGAAGTTTAGCTTAAAAATAATGTAAGCAAAAGATGCACTGAGGACCAATAGTAAAAATCTTACCATCTTTCCTAAATAGATGTGACCGTAGTTTAATACGAACACTATTGGTCGCACATTTTGAGTACTAAGATTTTCAAGTCCAGGAAAATAATTTGTCTTGACAGCATCAAGATCCTCAAGCCATGAAACATACTGACTTATCTCCTCGTAGTTTAGTTCAGCCCCGGGACAGTGGTAGGTCATGTCTACCAAGCGTCGGACATGTTTGCTTGAATGGGAATAAGTTGTCAATAGAAATTAGTTGTCAACTATTTTTGAATAAACAATATCAAAGACATAAATATGGTTGAGAAACTCACATAATGGTAGAACTGGAGGCGTCTGCACATCGATCCAGATGTCGATATTACCTTCAATATCATCTTCCGGACGAATATCAAATGTGATAAGCATATCAGGCTCAAATGCATAAGCCTTGCATAGTATTCTCCAATTTTTGCATTCAAAATAGGTGTAGGTGTCTGCATTGTATAATTTTGCGTCGAAAGTATAACCATGCTCGGTCCTCAAGTGAACTCTCTTAACCTCCATAGTTTCCATAGGACTGAAATCAATCTTATCCAAGACAAAAATTCTTGCATGGCAGGGGATACGCTAGTAGAATAGTAAAAAAATTAAAATTATAAGTTTAAGCAAACGAAGCAGAAGTCATGCTTAATTACGAAAAAAAAGACTTGTGGTTGTGACTTACTGTATCCACTTCGAAGGTCTCATCCAGCTTGATGCTGAAGCGCCTACCATCAACTAGGAAATTTCTGTCGCACAGGTCATACTCGTCTTTGCAATATTCGCACATACCGAAATCCTTTTCGTCGTCAGACATTTCCATGTTCATAGTTGAAACATTAATTGAAAATTGATCGAAGGCAACTACCAGGAAACTCAACACACAGATCACATACTATTACTCAATATGCAACGGGTTGACTTTAGGCTGGAATGGAAATGAATCAACACTCCGGCAAAACATAGGTCACTCGGAAATGAATCAACAGTTCGTACATGAGCATAAACTGGTGCTCATTGCATTTCAGTGGTTCAATACTGACAAAAACATTTCAATATATCTTATAATCCGAACATTTCATTTGGTTAAGAAGTATAACTAAATACCCTAGTTCTACTCTACAAAGCATGCATATTCCACCGAGTCAAATTTTAATTAATTAGATCATTCAACTAAAAACTTACTAAAAATAAACTAGTTATATTAATTTTCTTACTAAAAATAAACTAGTTCTATACTAAAATTTTAATTAGATCATCAAATCTCATATACCTAAATTTTCTTACTAAAAATAAACTAGTTCTATTAATTCAACTAGTTCAACTAAGCACTTACTATAAATAAAAATAATTAATTTTCTTACTAATTCAACTAAGCACTTACTAATTCAACTAAGAACTTATTAATTTTCTTAGTAATTCAACTAAGCACTTACTAATTCAAATCTCAAATAGAATTTTAACTAGTTGCAACTTTTTTGTGTTGCGAACGGGTCGACGGCGAGGATGCGGGCCGGCATCGTTGACGTCGAGAACAAATACTATATGCAAATGTAAAAAAAAATGATTGGATTGTGATTTCCTATATGCAAATTCTATATGCAAATGTGACATAACATATGATATCTAGCTAGCTAGCTAATTCATCTAAAATTAATATATCTAGCTAATTCATCTAACATTTTACAAAAGTATAAAAAACTAATTCATCTAACATTAATATATCTAATTCATCTATAACTAAAAGTATAAAAAACTAACTCATCTAACATTAATATCTAGCTAATTCATCTAACATTTGACATTAATATCTAACATTTCTATCTAATTCATCTAACATTTGACATTAATATCTAACATCTCTATCTAATTCATCTAACAATTTCACATTAATCTAACATTTATATAAACTAAAAGTATAAAAAAACTAAAAAACTAAAAACAGAAAATAATTAAGACAAATTTGTCTTTGTGTGTGTGTACTTTGTGTGTGCAGGCGGCCATGGCGCGGCAAGGGCCGTCTTACAGCGGGGCGCCGGCTGGCGATGCGAGGCAACGGGGTCGGCGACGGGGGGTGGCGACAGGCTGGCGCGGCGACGGGGATGGGGGCGGCGCGCGGCGACAGGGACGGGCGCGGCGATGGGGACGGTGATGACGATCGTGTGCGACGGGGGCGGCGACGGGGTGGCGACGGGGACGGGCGACGGCGACAATCGAGGTTGAAGCAGAGGAAGAAGAGAAGAAAACTGAAAATTTTGTAAGTGTTGTATATATAGGTCGGACCTTTTAGTACCGGTTGGAGCCACCAACCGCTACTAAAGATCAAATTTGGCCAGGCCAAGCGGCGGGAAGCGACCACCTTTAGTACCGGGTCATGGCTGCAACCGGTACCAAAGACCCCCCCCCCCCTTAGTACCGGTTGGAGCCATCAACCGGTAATAATGGTTGTGCGCTGGCCTAGGTGCGGTGCACAAATTTTAATCCCACCTCGCCGAGCGAAGGGTAACCTCACTGATTTATAAACCCAGCCGCAGTTGCTCCTTCGAACTCCTCTCTAAAGCAGGCCTTCTGGGCCTACCTGTGTTGCGTTGCCCTGTTGGGCCTACTGGTCTTGCGGGCCTGCATCCTGGCCCAACTACAGGTTGGGTTTCTAGTCGTATGCAGGCCGCTGTGGCCCAGTAGGCGGGCTTTTTTATTTAGTTTTTTCTTTTTTTTCTTTTCTGCTTTATTTATTTTCTCTTATTTATTTCTGAGTTGTTTTTTGTTGTATTTAGAATTTCTTTGTGAATATTTTTGCTTTAGGTATAAAAAATTACAAACTTCTATTAGTTCCTGTAGTTTTCAAATTTGAATAGTTTAAATTTGTCTGCTTCATTTATTCCCTTTTATTTATTTCTGAGTTGTTTTTTGTTGTACATGAAAGAAGATTGTCCATTTTGTACATGAAATGCATTCAGTTTTTGCCGTAACCCTCTCAACTTTTTAGCACATGCTATGTGGGTTAGATGATGATACCATGCCAACTTTCAACCTTTTCAGAGTTTATTTGTAGTGCTTTTCAATTTCAGGGTCATTTAGCTCAAAAATCAGTAAATGCATGAAAAATAGCAAATGATGTCAAAAAGGGTTGAAAGTTGATTACATGGCTTTGAATGGTGCATACTGAACGCAAAAAAAGTCTGGAGTTGTAAAGTTAAAAATTGAATTGCCTCTGTAACAAACGAGTTTTCGTCTGAAACCTTGATACTTCGAAAGAGATTGTTCATTTTGTACACGATGTGCATCCAGTTTTTGTCGTAACCCTCTCAACTTTTTAGCAGATGCTATCTGGGTCAGATGATGATACCATGCCTACTTTCAACATTTTCAGAGTTCATTTGTAGTACTTTTCAATTTCAGGGTCATTTAGCTCAAAAAATCAGTAAATGCATAAAAATAGCAAATGATGTCAGAAAGGGTTGAAAGTTAATGACGTGGCTTCGCCTGGAGCATACTGAACGTACAAAAATTCTAGAGTTGTGATAACTTAAAAAATGAAATGCCTTTGTAACGGACGATTTTTCATCTGAAACCTTGATACTTCGAAAGAGATTGTTCATTTTGTACATGAAGTGCATCCAGTTTTTGCCGTAACCCTCTCAAACTTTTAACACATGCTATGTGGGTCAGATGATGAGACCATGCCAACTTTCAATCTTTTCAGATTTCATTTGTAGTGCTTTTCAATTTTAGGGTCATTTAGCTCAAAAATCAGTAAATGCATGAAAAATACTAACTGAAGTCACAAAGGTTCGAAAGTTGACGACGTGGCTTCGAATGGCGCATACTGAACGCACAAAAAGTCTGGAGTTGAAATAAGTTAAAAGATGAAATGCCTTTGTAACAAACGAGTTTTCGTTTGAAACCCTGATACTTTGAAAGAGATTGTCCATTTTATACACGAAGTGCATCCAGTTTTTGCCGTAACCCTGTCAACTTTTTAGCACATGATATGTGGGTTAGATGATGATACCATGCCGACTTTCAACCTTTTCAGAGTTCATTTGTAGTGCTTTTCAATTTCAGGGTCATTTAGTTCAAAAAAATCAGTAAATCATGAAAAATACTAAATGAAGTCAGAAATGGTTGAAAGTTGATGATGTGGCTTCGAATGGCGCATACTGAACTCACAAAAAGTCTGGAGTTGAAATAATTTAAAAAATGAAATTCCTTTGTAAAAGATGAGTTTTCGTTTGAAACCCTAATACTTCGAAAGAGATTGTCCATTTTCTACACGAAGTGCATCCAGTTTTTGCCATAACCTTCTCAACTTTTTAGCACATGCTATGTGGGTCAGATGATGATACCATGCCAACTTTCAACCTTTTTAGATTTCATTGATAGTGTTTTTCAATTTCAGGGTCATTTAGCTCAAACAATTCAGTAAATGCATGAAAATAGCAAATGATGTCAGAAAGGGTTGAAAGTTGATGACGTGGCTTTGAATGGTGCATACTGAATGCACAAAAAGTTTGGAGTTGTAATAAGTTAAAAAATGAATTGCCTTTGTAACAGATGAGTTTTCGTCCGAAACCCTGATACTTCGAAAGAGATTGTACATTTTGTACACGAAGTGCATCCAGTTTTTGCCGTAACCCTCTCAACTTTTTTGCACGTGCTATGTGCGTCAGATGATGATACCATGCCAACTTTCAACCTTTTCAGGTTCATTCAGGGTCATTTAGCTCAAAAAAATCAGCAAATGCATGAAAAATAGTAAATGGTGTCAGAAAGGGTTGAAAGTTGATGACGTGGCTTCGAATGGTGCATACTGAACGCACAAAAAAGTCTGGAGTTGTAATAAGTTAAAAAATGAATTGCCTTTGTAACATGAGTTTTCATCCGAAACTCGGATACTTCGAAAGAGATTGTCAATTTTGTACACGAAGTGCATCCAGTTTTTGCCGTAACCCTCTCAACTTTTTAGCACATGCTATGTGGGTCAGATGATGAGACTATGCAACTTTCAACCTTTTCAGAGTTCATTTGTAGTGCTTTTCAATTTCAGGGTGATTTAGCTCAAAAAATTAGTAAATGCATGAAAAATACTAAATGAAGTTAGAAAGGGTTGAAAATTGATGACGTGGCTTTGAATGGCGCATACTGAACGCACAAAAAGTATGGAGTTGAAATAAGTTAAAAAAAATGAAATGCCTTTGTAACAGACGAGTTTTCGTCTGAAACCCTGATACTTCGAAAGAGATTGTCCATTTTATACACGAAGTGCATCCAGTTTTTGCCATAACCCTCTCAACTTTTTAGCACATGCTATGTGCGTCAGATGATGATACCATGCCAACTTTCAACCTTTTCAGAGTTTATTTGTAGCGCTTTTCAATTTCAGGGTCATTTAGCAAAAAAATAGTAAATGCATGAAAAATAGCAAATGATGTCAGAAAGGGTTGAAAGTTGATGATGTGGCTTTGAATGGTGCATACTGAACGCACAAAAAGTCTGGAGTTGTAATAAGTTCAAAAAAATGAATTGCCTTTGTAACAGACGAGTTTTCGTCTGAAACCCTGATACTTCGAAAGAGATTGTCCATTTTGTACACGATGTGTATCCATTTTTTGCCGTAACCCTCTCAAATTTTTAGCACATGCTATGTGGATCAGATGATGATACCATGCCTACTTTCAACCTCTTAGAGTTCATTTGTAGTGCTTTTCAATTTGAGGGTCATTTAGCTCAAAAAATCAGTAAATGCATGAAAAATAGCAAATGATGTGAGAATGGGTTGAAAGTTGATGGCATGGCTTCGACTGGCGCATACTGAACGCACAAAAGGTCTGGAGGTGAAATAAGTTAAAAAATGAAATGCCTTTGTAACAGACGAGTTTTCGTCTGAAACCCTAATACTTCGAAAGAGATTATCCATTTTGTACACGAAGTGCATCCAGTTTTTGTCGTAACCCTCTCAACTTTTTAGCACATGTTATGTGGGTGAAATGATGATACCATACCAACTTTAACCTTTTCAGGGTTCATTCGAATGCTTTTCAATTTCAGGGCCATTTAGCTCAAAAAAATCATTAAATGCATGAAAAATAGCAAATGAAGTCCTTTAGTCGCGGTTGGAGCCACCAACCGGGACTAAAGGCCTTGTCCTGGTGATGGCTAAAATTTAGTCCCACCTCGTCAAGCGAGAGGGACTCGCAGCGGTTTATAAGCCCTGAGTGCAGAGACGAAGAAAATGAAGGAGAGGCGCAATGCTCACATGCACGTTGCTTAGCTCCAGGCCTTGAGGAAATGATGTAGATTGCATGGAGCTATCTGCAGTTTCTCAAGGCCTGGAGCTAACCAAAGTGCAGGTGAGCACTGCGCCTCTCCTTCATTTTTAATAACTTATTTTAACTCCAAACATTTTGTGTGTTCTTTATGCACCACTCAAAGGCACATCATCAATGTTCAACCATTTTCTCCCTTCATTTGCTATTTTTCATGCATTTAATAATTTTGGACATAATATTTCTTCGCGTTTCAAATGCTGAAACACATAAGTGCCCTAATTAACTATTACAAAGATTCCCTCTGGTTTGTCCGAAGTGGGACTTTCCAGATATATGAGTCTGGTAACTCAGTAGAGAAGAAAGTGATGACAGTGAAGCCGATGACATCTCTAGTACCGGTTCGTGGTATAAACCGGTACTAAAGGTGTTGGTGGGGGCCCCAGGCTGTCAACAGCCTGCCACCACCTCTTTAGTACCGGTTCGTGGAACGAACCGTTACTAAAGGTTCGCCACGAACCGGTACTAATGAGCACCGCCCGCCTAGCCGTTGGAACCGGCACTAATGGTCACACTAGTGTCGGTTCTGCTACAAACCGAGACTAATGTGCTTCACATTAGGCCCTTTTTCTACTAGTGGAAGGATGGGTTTCCGGAGGAACCTGCTCTGCCGACCAATCATGCATGTGGTCGTCGGGATGGGATCGTCGGACGTAGCACAATGAGAGGAACAGTAGATGATGGCTAGGGTTGCACAAGGAGGGAGTGAGTGTGTTGGCTGCACTGGCCAACGCCACCTTATATAGTCCATAAGGTAGATGGGCCTGGGCTTAGGCCCACAACCAAGTCCGCAAACAAGCCACAGTCCAACATTTGGACAGTGGCACTTATGTTAGCGATTAATTAACCATTTCTAACCAACAAAAATAAAGCACATATGTGTGAGCTCGGCTCGTTTCCACAACCCGTGTCATCGGGGCGAGGCAGGTGGTGGAGGAGGAGCTTGCATGTACATCTCCTGTTCTCAAGCTTCCAATGGCATGTGGTAGAGTAACCCTTATAAAGGGGTTCAACTCTTCCTCCACTAGCACTATGGTACCAAACTTCCCACCACTAGCCATACACGTACATGGGATTAAAGATTAACCAGGAATTGTTGTCTTATATAGGCCGAAACCCATCTATAATTTATTGTGAATTAAATTTGCTTCAATTTCATAGATATATGCATTGGTAGTTTCTTTGACATGCTTCAACTTTTACTGTAGCGTGTTTCTTAGAGCATCTCCAACAGGCGCGCTATCTTAGTCGCGCGCTGTAAAAGACGACTATTTTGTGCACCCGTGACCGAAACCAGCACTCTAGCAGACGCGCTAAAATCGCGTGTGTAGCAAAGAAGGTTCGGTGCGCTGGGGAAAACGGCATCACGCACGGCTTATTTGGTGCGCCCGCTGCCGCGCACTAGACATGGCAATCGGGCGCGCAAATATCACCAACCTCCAGGCGTTGGCGCCACCGCCCGCACCTTCCCCATTCGCTCTGGCGACCCGTCTGCGCCTCCCCCGCCTATCCCCGCCCGCCGCCGCTGCTTCCTCCACCTTCTCTCCTCGCTGCTGCCCCTTGAGCGGCGGCGCCACTGCTGACTCCGACGAACAGCGGCCGGTGGCCATTTGCAGCTCGCCGCCCACAAGGTGTTCGACAAAACACTTGCAAGGTATATATTGCTAACTTTTATATTTGTAGATGAATTTGGTGCATGTTGTTTGTAGTTTGAAATTAGTTTAAATTCAACTTTGTATATGATTTTATCCCACCATTCTTCCGACGAAGAATTTGATCTTCAAGAGGAGGAGGACATCGTAATGATCCTAGCTATGCACGTCAACAAAAAACCGAAGCACGGTGGTTCGGTTATCGGTCGTCGAAAATTGTGGAGGGATAGGATCGATGCCCACAACAGATTGATGAGGAACTATTTTGTGGAGAATCCCACATACCCTGAGTCCTACGTTCAGTGCCGTTTTAGGATGAGCATCGAGTTGTTCAAACACATTGCGGAGAAACTGGCGAGCCATGATCAGTTTTTTTAGCAAAGGAGGAATGCCGCCGAAGAACTTGGGCATAGCACCTTTCAAAAGGTGGCAGCCGCTTTGCGTATGTTGGCATACGGTATTCCGGCGAATCTACTTAATGACCACTTGGCCATGGGTGAGAGTTAATCCATCATGTGTGTCAAGCGCTTCGCAGCCGGTATTGTGCATGTGTTCGGTCCGGAATATTTGAGAGCTCCCAATGCTGAAGACATCGCAAGGCTTTTGGAGATGAACAAAGCTCGTGGGTTCTCAGGTATGCTTGGCTCAGTAGATTGCATGCATTGGAGTTGGAAGAACTATCCTAAGGCATGGCATGGACAATTCCACGGCCAGAAAAAAGGGTTCCACTATAATCCTTAAAGCGCTGGCCGATCAGGAGACTTGGATTTGGCATGCTTTTTCGGAATGCCTGGATCTTTGAATGGCATCGATGTTCTTAATGGATCACCACTCATGAATAAGATTGCAAATGGTGAAACTACACCGGTGGAGTTTGTAGCAAATGGCCATGCATACAACTATGGCTACTATCTTGCGGGTGTCATCTACCAAAGGTGGCAAACATTTGTGAAGTCGTTGACGGCACCGCAAGGTAAGAAAAATCTTGATTTCCACTATGCTCAGACGGCGGCTAGGAAAGATGTGGAGAGAGCTTTTGGGATTTTGCAAGCCCAATTTGCTATTGTGAGAGGACCTGCTAGATTTTGGGACCAAAAGATCCTTTGGTGCAAGCCCAATTTGCTATTGTGAGAGGACCGGCTAGATTTTGGGATCAAAAGATCCTTTGGTACATCATGAACACTTGTCTGATCATGCGTAACATGATCATCGAGAATGAGCGTGGGCAAAGATTTAGGCTATTCTCAGT
Source organism: Triticum aestivum (assembly GCF_018294505.1). Lineage (NCBI taxonomy): Eukaryota > Viridiplantae > Streptophyta > Magnoliopsida > Poales > Poaceae > Triticum > Triticum aestivum. The sequence continues at coordinate 685,947,951 of NC_057800.1, read as the reverse complement.
ATGAGTTGTTGGGACAACCCGTGTGAGTGCGGAGGAGGGCTGTGAGGGTGGCCCGCTTTATTGCCTCCTATCATGCCATTCGACGTGCCGAAACGCATGATGACATTCAAAAGGATCTAGTCGAGGAGTGGTGGTCATGGAATGGACGACAAAACTAGTTTGATGTTATAAGTTTGTTGTATTGTTGACTATTTGTTACATTGTTCATGAACTATTTGTTATATTGGAAAATAAACTATTGTTTAGAGTTGTAATAAAAATTGGAACTATTTATTGTTGATTTATCTTATATGTGTTTTATATTGTTTAGTTATATGTTGAATGGAAAATGTTATTTGTGCTAGGCGCGATGTAATTTAGCGTGCCTGCTGGACATCGCGCTACTTCGGCGTTGTAAAAGATTTTTAGCGCGCCGAGTGACCGCGCATCTGTTTGGAGATGCTCTTAATATGTATATACGCGCTTCTATATTCCAAAACAACGGCCATATCAATGCTTCAACCGTGAGCATGTAATGCATCCTAGTATCTAAGAGCATCTACAACCAAACCTCTCAAACCCGTCTCAAACGTCCGGGCAGACAGCCCGGTCACTAACCGATCATGAAATTTCAACCCAATCAGGTCTCCCAAACCGTCCTCAAACGCCCGGGCTGACCGGCACCCCTCATATTCAGCCAAAATATGAGGCGGATATGGAGCGGCACGGGCGCGTCCGGGCACGCCCGTCACGTTGACTTGGCCCAGCCTGCCCCACAAATATCGTCGTTCAGAAAACACTAGACCATAGTCAATCCGAACTCCACTTCACTCCCCTCCGTCCACTCCACTTTCGATCCCTTCCAAACGCATCCAATGGCCGGTGACCGAAGCAGCGCTGCCTCCGGTGGGGACTCCGGCTCCGACGGCGACTGGTCTAGCCTGCTGCGCGAAGAGGACCCCGACGATGTGGAGGAGGTCGCCCTCCGCATCGCATTGAGGCGTTCGGTCGTCGACCAAGGCGGATCCGGCAGCGGTGGATCCACTTCATTAGTGCCCGGTGCCCGTCGACGCAGCATCGGCGACGTCGCTGGCCCTTCCCGCCTGGCGCGCAGCTCCGGCCACTCCGCTCCTCTCCTCCAGATACATCGCCCACCACCAGCACCCTCTACTCCGGAGGTGGTGCCCAGTTACCGCTGGGTCCTCGTGCCAGCAGCGGGGCCGGCACACACTCGGACGCCCGAGTCGGAGGCACGAGCAGCGCGGGGCGAGCAACAGCGGGTGAGGGAGAGGGCAGCGGTGTCCGAGTCGATGTCCGCGCGCAGACCGGCCGATCCTGAGGCAGCGCTCCTCGCTTCTGTCCTCCGCCGCTCGCTCACGACGGTGGAGACGGATGCACGGTGCCTCCGCCGCAAGAATGCCAAGGTGCTCCGACTCGCCATCAAGTTGTCGGAGCGCGAGGAAACAAAGGAGTGGCGGCGAAGGCGAAGGCGGCCCGCCATGCGAAGGAGCAGGACCGGCGAGGAAATGGTGATTTTCTCCGCCCTTCCTCATTCTGTTTATATTTTATCCATGTTTCATAAGTTTGTAGTATGATTTGCACTACTCGCCGCCGTTGAACTCCGATGAATCATGTTTCTGTTGTCCGGCTAATCCGATGGACTATGCTATGATCATGTGTTTTACATAGCGTTGCATGAATTGCATGGTTTTGAGGTTTCGGATATGAGGGACACGAGTGTGGAGGACGAATATAAGGCGTGACCGGTCAGTGCCTGCGGACGCTGTCGGCGTTCTGGGAACGGGGGTCCCCAGACTTGCCTGCCTGCGGCCTGCGTCATGGCTCAAAGGGAGCCCAGCACGGCCCGTCTTCATCAACACAGACCCAAGACCCTCGCGAGGGGCCAAGCCTCGCGGGGCGGACGACATGGAGCTTCCTCGGGCACGACCTCATCAGGCTGGCTCGCGAGGAGGCGGAGAGATCAAGGCGGGGTACCTCACGAGGTGCCCGTGACGCAAGCCATGACGACCAAGGGTGCCAGGCGGGCGCCAGCCCGCGCAGTGTCCTCCTTTCCTATTTGGTGCAAAGGGAGCAAGCGCAGGCGAGAGCATCAAGCAAAGGCATCCGTTTCGGTGCAACGAGACCAAGACCAGTCCAACAGCAGGGAGGAAGTCATTGTGGAGCCCAAGCCAGCGTCACCACCAGAGCCTTTGGCAAGCGAGGACCAACTTTAGTCAGGATAAGTGTACCGGATGTTCCCCTTCAAAATGGCCAATTGTTGGCGCCCTTCCCGCTCAATATTTGGGAAGAGGCCCAGGGCCTTTGCCTATAAATAGGATTAGCCACCCACAAGGTAGAGGGATCGGAATCGAGAAGAGAAAGAGAGAAAAGGGTGACTGAACTCCTCCTAGCAGTTCATCCCCTCAGCCAAGAACAGACCCTCGCGAGGATGTTCTTCCTTGTATTGCTCATCATCATCAGCCCAAGAGGCAATCCACCACACCACACACTGGAGTATGGTATTACACCACAATGGTGGCCCGAACCAGTATAAACCCTGTGTCTCTTGTGTTGTTCTTTCCATAGCTTAGATCTTAGCAACGCGGAGGGGTGCAGGTAGGTAGACGGCGAAATCTCCACGCGCACCCCAGTGTTCGAACCTCAAGGGTCTGCCGGAACCCGAAATCCGACATTTGGCGCGCCAGGTAGGGGTGCACCGGAATCCACCTTCTACCGCTTCGTGTCCCGTCGCGTCGTCGTCACCATGTCCGGCGACCAGGCGGGCAACCCAGATACATGGGCGGCGTGGCCCACCCACGCAAAACCGCTCGCCTCGGGCGACCCCGTGCCCCAGGCAGCTCGCGGTCCGCAGGGCGCTGCGGGCTGCGGGCGACACGGACAGGCTTCGACAACTCTCACATCGCGGCAGGCGCGGTCGGCAGCAAGGGCCTCCAATCACGCCGCGACCACGACACCATACACCCGCCGGGAGCAGGCGAACTCGAGGGTCGCGCTCACGGTGGCCTGAGAGCTGCTGTAGTGCAGGCTTCTGGAGGGCGGCCATGACGTGCTGCTGGAGCGGGTGGCAGAGCTCCTGGGCTTCGCCGCCTCGGGGGCTCACCCCTTCTACACCCAGCTCCTATCTCAAGCCCAGGGCGGACCGCGCGGGGGCTCCGCGCGCGCCCGCGGGCTCCAAGGCTACCCCAATGCCGGCGAAGCTGTTGGCACCAGACCGGCTGAAGGAAATATGCCCTAGAGGCAATAATAAAGTTATTATGTATTTCCTTATATCATGATAAAAGTTTATTATTCATGCTAGAATTGTATTAACCGGAAACATAATACATGTGTGAATACATAGACAAACAGAGTGTCACTAGTATGCCTCTACTTGACTAGCTCGTTAATCAAAGATGGTTATGTTTCCTAACCATGGACAAAGAGTTGTCATTTGATTAAACGGGATCACATCATTAGTTGAATGATCTGATTGACATGACCCATTCCATTAGCTTAGCATCCGATCGTTTAGTATGTTGCTATAGCTTTCTTCATGACTTATACATGTTCCTATAACTATGAGATTATGTAACTCCCGTGTGCCGGAGGAACACTTTATGTGCTACCAAATGTCACAACGTAACTGGGTGATTATAAAGGTACTCTACAGGTGTCTCCAAAGGTACATGTTGGGTTGACGTATTTCGAGATTATGATTTGTCACTCCGATCGTCGGAGAGGTATCTCTGGGCCCTCTCGGTAATGCATATCACTTAAGCCTTGCAAGCATTGCAACTAATGAGTTAGTTGTGGGATGATGTATTACGGAACGAGTAAAGAGACTTGCCGGTAACGAGATTGAACTAGGTATTGGATACCAATGATCGAATCTCGGGCAAGTAACATACCGATGACAAAGGGAACAACGTATGTTGTTATGCGGTCTGACCGATAAAAGATCTTCGTAGAATATGTAGGAACCAATATGAGCATCCAGGTTCCGCTATTGGTTATTGACCGGAGACGTGTCTCGGTCATGTCTACATTGTTCTCGAACCCGTAGGGTCCGCACGCTTAAGGTTTCGATGGCAGTTATGTTATGAGTTTATACATTTTGATGTACCGAAGGTTGTTCGGAGTCCCGGATGAGATCATGGACATGACGAGGACTCTCGAAATGGTCGAGACATAAAGATTGATATATTGGAAGCCTATGTTTGGATATCGGAAGTGTTCCGGGTGAAATCGGGATTTTACCGGAGTATCGGGAGGTTACCGGAACCCCCCGGGAGCTATATGGGCCTTAGTGGGCCTTAGTGGAAGAAGAGGAGAGGCGGCCAGGGCTGGGCCGCGCGCACCTCCCCCTAGTCCGAATAGGACAAGGAGAGAGGGGGCTGGCACCCCCCCTCCTTCTCTCTCCCTCTTTTCCCACCTCGTGAATCCTATTCCAACTAGGATTGGGGGAGAAGTCCTACTCCCGGAGGGAGTAGGACTCCTCCTGGCGCGCCCTATGATGGCCGGCCGGCCTCCCCCTCTTGAACCTTTATATACGGAGGCAGGGGCACCCCAGAGACACACAAGTTGATCCACGTGATCATATTCTTAGCCGTGTGCGGTGCCCCCTTCCACCATAGTCCTCGATAATATTGTAGCGGTGCTTAAGCGAAGCCCTGCGACAGTAGTACATCAAGATCGTCACCACGCCATCGTGCTGACGAAACTCTTCCCCGACACTTTGCTGGATCGGAGTCCAGGGATCGTCATCGAGCTGAACGTGTGCTAGAACTCGGAGGTGCCGTAGTTTCGGTGCTTGATCGGTCGGGCCGTGGAGATGTACGACTACATCAACCAAACGCTTCCGTTGTCGATCTACAAGGGTACGTAGATCACACTCTCTCCTCTCGTTGCTATGCATCACCATGATCTTGTGTGTGCGTAGGAAATTTTTTGAAATTACTACGTTCCCCAACAGTGGCATCCGAGCCTAGGTTTTATGTGTTGATGTTATATGCACGAGTAGAACACAAGTGAGTTGTGGGCGATATAAGTCATACTGCTTACCAGCATGTCATACTTTGGTTCGGCGGTATTGTTGGACGAAGCGGCCCGGACCGACATTACGCGTACGCTTACGCGAGACCGGTTCTCCCGGCGTGCTTTGCACATAGGTGGCTTGCGGGTGACAGTTTCTCCAGCTTTAGTTGAACCGAGTGTGGCTACGCCCGGTCCTTGCGAAGGTTAAAACAGCACCAACTTGACAAACTATCATTGTGGTTTTGATGCGTAGGTAAGATTGGTTCTTGCTTAAGCCCGTAGCAGCCACGTAAAACATGCAACAACAAAGTAGAGGACGTCTAACTTGTTTTTGCAGGGCATGTTGTGATGTGATATGGTCAAGACATGATGCTAAATATTATTGTATGAGATGATCATGTTTTGTAACCGAGTTATCGGCAACTGGCAGGAGCCATATGGTTGCCGCTTTATTGTATGCAATGCAATCGCGCTGTAATGCTTTACTTTATCACTAAGTGGTAGCGATAGTCGTGGAAGCATAAGATTGGCGAGACGACAACGATGCTACGATGGAGATCAAGGTGTCGCGCCGGTGACGATGGTGATCATGACGGTGCTTCGGAGATGGAGATCACAGGCACAAGATGATGATGGCCATATCATATCACTTATATTGATTGCATGTGATGTTTATCTTTTATGCATATTATCTTGCTTTGATTGACAGTAGCATTATAAGATGATCTCTCACTAAATTATCAAGATAAAAGTGTTCTCCCTGAGTATGCACCATTGCCAAAGTTCGTCGTGCCCAGACACCACGTGATGATCGGGTGTGATAAGCTCTACGTCCATCTACAACGGGTGCAAGCCAGTTTTGCACACGCAGAATACTCAGGTTAAACTTGACGAGCCTAGCATATGCAGATATGGCCTCGGAACACTGAGATCGAAAGATTGAGCGTGAATTATATAGTAGATATGATCAACATAGTGATGTTCACCATTGAAAGCTACTCCATTTCACGTGATGATCGGTTATGGTTTAGTTGATTTGGATCACGTGATCACTTAGAAGATTAGAGGGATGTCTATCTAAGTGGGAGTTCTTTAAGTAATTTGATTAATTGAACTTAAATTTATCATGAACTTAGTACCTAATAGTATCTTGCTTATGTATGTTTGATTGTAGATAGATGGCCCGTGTTGTTGTTCCGTTGAATTTTAATGCGTTCCTTGAGAAAGCAAAGTTGAAATATGATGGTAGCAATTACACGGACTGGGTCCGTAACTTGAGGATTATCCTCATTGCTGCATAGAAGAATTACGTCCTGGAAGCACCGCTGGGTGCCAGGCCTGCTGCTGGAGCAACACCAGATGTTATGAACGTCTGGCAGAGCAAAGCTGATGACTACTCGATAGTTCAGTGTGCCATGCTTTACGGCTTAGAATCGGGACTTCAACGACGTTTTGAACGTCATGGAGCATATGAGATGTTCCAGGAGTTGAAGTTAATATTTCAAGAAAATGCCCGGATTGAGAGATATGAAGTCTCCAATAAGTTCTATAGCTGCAAGATGGAGGAGAACAGTTCTGTCAGTGAGCATATACTCAAAATGTCTAGGTATAATAATCACTTGATTCAGATGGGAGTTAATCTTCCAGATGATTGCATCATTGACAGAATTCTCCAATCACTGCCACCAAGCTACAAGAGCTTCGTGATGAACTATAATATGCAAGGGATGAATAAGACTACTCCCGAGCTCTTCGCAATGCTGAAAGCTGCAGAGGTAGAAATCAAAAAAGAGCATCAAGTGTTGATGGTCAACAAGACCACTAGTTTCAAGAAAAAGGGCAAAGGAAAGAAGAAGGGGAACTTCAAGAAGAACAGCAAGCAAGTTGCTGCTCAAGAGAAGAAACCCAAGTCTGGACCTAAGCCTGAAACTGAGTGCTTTTACTGCAAGCAGACTGGTCACTGGAAGCGGAACTGCCCCAAATATTTTGCGGATAAGAAGGATGGCAAGGTGAACAAAGGTATATGTGATATACATGTTATTGATGTGTACCTTACTAGAGCTCGCAGTAGCACCTGGGTATTTGATACTGGTTCTGTTGCTAATATTTGCAACTCGAAACAGGAACTACGGATTAAGCGAACACTGGCAAAGGACGAGGTGATGATGCGCGTGGGAAATGGTTCCAAAGTCGATGTGATCGCGGTCGGCACGCTACCTCTACATCTACCTTCGGGATTAGTATTAGACCTAAATAATTGTTATTTGGTGCCAGCGTTGAGCATGAACATTATATCTAGATCTTGTTTAATGCGAGACGGTTATTCATTTAAATCAAAGAATAATGGTTGTTCTATTTATATGAGTAATATCTTTTATGGTCATGCACCTTTGATGAGTGGTCTATTTTTGATGAATCTCGATAGTAGTAACACACATATTCATAATGTTGAAGCCAAAAGATGCAGAGTTGATAATGATAGTGCAACTTATTTGTGGCACTGCCGTTTAGGTCATATCGGTATAAAGCGCATGAAGAAACTCCATACTGATGGACTTTTGGAACCACTTGATTATGAATCACTTGGTACTCGCGAACCGTGCCTCATGGGCAAGATGACTAAAACACCGTTCTCTGGTACTATGGAGAGAGCAACAGATTTGTTGGAAATCATACATACAGATGTATGTGGTCTAATGAATATTGAGGCTCGTGGCGGATATCGTTATTTTCTCACCTTCACAGATGACTTAAGTAGATATGGGTATATCTACTTAATGAAACATAAGTCTGAAACATTTGAAAAGTTCAAAGAATTTTAGAGTGAAGTTGAAAATCATCGTAACAAGAAAATAAAGTTTCTACGATCTGATTGTGGAGGAGAATATTTGAGTTACGAGTTTGGTATACATTTGAAACAATGTGGAATAGTTTCGCAACTCACGCCACCCGGAACACCACAGTGTAATGGTGTGTCCGAACGTCGTAATCGTACTTTACTAGATATGGTGCGATCTATGATGTCTCTTACTGATTTACCGCTATCGTTTTGGGGTTATGCTTTAGAGACGGCCGCATTCATGTTAAATAGGGCACCATCAAAATCCGTTGAGACGACACCTTATGAACTATGGTTTGGCAAGAAACCAAAGTTGTCGTTTCTTAAAGTTTGGGGCTGTGATGCTTATGTGAAAAAGCTTCAACCTGGTAAGCTCGAACCCAAATCGGAGAAATGTGTCTTCATAGGATACCCAAAGGAGACTGTGTCGGTGTACTAGAATAGGGGTACCCTAGTACCCCGAACTTGTGCACGGGCAGTTGCAGCACCCCGTGGCAAGGCTTGCCGGGCGAACGCCAAGATCCTCCGTGGTTCCCTTGGAGCCATTCAAGAACAAAGTATTTAAGCTCAGGAGACAAGGCCCCGGCAAGAGGAGCTTGCCGGGAAGGCCAACCAGGACACTCCAAGGAACTTGCCGCGACGCGCCTCGCGCTCCGGCAAGGCAACAAGGCCCCGGCAAGAGGAGCTTGCCGGGAAGACCAATTGAGGTACCCCGAGGCCCGATAAGCGACAAGCCTCCGGACCCGACAAGATAACAGCAGCGGCAAGGCGCTTGCCGCGGCAGGCGGCCACTCTGTGCCCACGCTACAGCGCATCCACCAACGTGTCGCCCTGGGGGCTTCTCCAGGCGCGCGTGGCGGGAGGCTGTGCAGCCAGCGGTGTGCAGGGGCATGCGAAGCTGACAAGATCGCCATCGTGGCGAACGGTGGCGCCCCTAACGGTCCTTTTCTGCACTGTTTGGGCGATGCAGACGGGCACTTAATGCCCTTGTCCCCTGCCGTCAGGGTTAGGTAGGGTGCACTGTACAAGTAGCTGTACCAACCACCTCACTTTTTACATTTGTACCCTTCTCTGCGTTGCCACCTGTCGGTGACCCCTTTGGCGTATAAAAGGAGGCCCATGCGCAACGTAGAGGAGGTTCCGGTCGGTTCGGTTTGACTCATTCGTAACCCAGGAAGACACTACGCTCTCTCTCTCTCCAGAGCAAGAACAGAATAGAACCAGACAAGCACCAGTAGGAGTGTTATCTCTCCGGAGAGCTCCGAAGCTGGGTAAACTGCTCGTGTGCTTCGCCTCGATCTGCTCTTCGTGCGATCTCCGCCCCCCGCCGAACCGAAAGGGGCCCGGTCCGCCGGCCCCATAGGTGTTCGAGGATCAGTTTCCCCGACATCTTTGGCGCGCTAGGTAGGGGGCGTCGAGATTGTGTGAACCTGATCCGGCGTTCACGCGAGCTAGATCTTCATTCCCTTCATCAACATGCCACCGAAGAAGAAGACTTCGGCGGCAGCCGCTCCATCCACGTCACTTCCACCACCGTTGGAGCCAACGGGTGGTGGGATGGACGCCGGCGGAAGAATGGACGTCGACGAGGAAGCTCATGATGCCGCCAGGTCCAAGAACAAGGCTTCACAAACCTCGGCGACTATACATGTTCCACGCCACTCTCAGGAGGCGCAAGACCAACAGCGTCATGGCACTAGCAGTGCCATACGCATGATAGGCCAAGACCAAGCTGGTGGATCTCGGGGCACTCAAGACTAGCATGCATGCCAGCGTGCTGGCACGAGCGGGGCACGGTCACCTGGACGGGATACTGCTCCTTCCAACATAGTTAGAAGTCCGAGCACGTCCCGCTCCTCACGTCGTCCGCCACTGCCACCCACCACTCCAGCAGAAGCTTTGGCGCGAGCTCAACTTCTCCTAGATTACCCTCCGACGTCGGACAAGATCGACGAATGGAGGGACACAATTCAGAGTCTCATCGGCTACGCCAACGGCGACACCCCACAGCGGCCGAGCGCGTCACCGCCGCGGCAGGGTTGCCAGGCGCGAGCCGGTGGCGACGAAACGGGTGGAGGTGCAACTACCATGCAATCACTGCCCCGAAGGCCAAGATCACCGACTCGCCGGATCCACCTCGACAGCGACTCCACTGCATCGTCGGATTCACGAGCTCGTCGCGATCAGCGCCAAGTCCTTCATGATCGGCAACAAGAAGATGCTCGAACTCGCATCGAGCGCCGAAGAGAAGCGCGACGTCAATCCGACAAGCGTGCTGGGCCCTCTGATGACATGCGTGCGCCAGGGGAACCAGGCGATCTGCCGTACGCGGTAGGTTGCCCTGCGTTCACTCGTGAGCTGCGGCAAGTCCAGTGGCCCAGCACAAAAAACTTCAAGCCAGACGTACCGGAGAAGTACGACGGCAAGACGCATCCGTCAGAGTTCCTCAGCATCTACACCATCGCGGTGCAGGCTGCTGGGGGACGGGATGACAAGATCCTTGCCAACTACTTCCCGCTGGTGCTCAAGCCCAACGTCAGATCTTGGCTCATGCACTTGCCGGACAACTCAATATCCTCTTGGGCTGATCTGTGCCATCAATTCGTCGGCGCCTTCACAGGCGGAGACAAGCCTCATGGCCAGGAGAGTGATCTTCATCTGCTCGCCCAGAAGGAAGGAGAGCCCCTGCGCAAGTACATTCAGAGATTCAGCAGTGTGCAGCACAACATCCCAGACATCCACCCTGCCGCGGTGATCAGCGCGTTCCATCAGAACGTGCGGAACCGCAGGATGCGGGAGGAAATGGCGATGTGCAAGATCAGGGACGTCAGTAAGTTATATGCACTGGCCAACAAGTGTGCACGTGCTGAGGAAGGGAGGAGACTCCCGGGAGAGAATGTAGGAGCGGGAGGATCTGACAGTGAAGATGCTACCCCGTCAAGGAAAAACCGGCGGCGGAACAACAGAAGGAGGAAAGGCAAAGAGGTTCTAGTTGTTGAGCAGTCCGGCAACGGTGGTGGCGCCAAGGAAGCCAAAGCTGGTGACTCCGGCAAGGAGGATGCCGCGGAGGTGGCGATCGCCGACAAGCAGGACGGCACCAACAAGCAGTATTCCAAGATCCACCGCACCAAGGGCCATGATCTCCAGAACTGTAAGAAAGTCGAGTAGCTTGTTGAGCAACAGAAAGCTGAATATGAGCGGCGCGACAAGGAGAAGGCCCAGGAAGGTGCTGGGGGATCCGGCAAGAAACGTCCCGGCCGAGGAGGACGCCGCGGCAAGGCCAAGCAGCGGCAAGGAGACAGACCTCCCCGCGGCCGCGACAAGGATGAAGATGACAACGACGATGAAGACATGGATGACGAGGAGACTGATGAGCAGGAGTTCCAGAAAGCCACAGAGGTCCTGTGCGTTGACGGTGGTGCTTCTCTGCATACCTCGCACCGTCAGCTCAAGCAGTGGGTGCGGGAAGTTAATGCAGCAGAACCACCCGTCAAGTCACGCAAGCCTCTGAAATGGTCCGGCACGCCTATCATCTTTGATATTGAGGACCACCCGGATCGCATAACTGCGGTCGGGTGCTTGCCGATGTTGGTTTCACCAACAATCCGCAACCTCAAGGTCACTAAGATGCTAGTTGACGGCGGGGCCGGCTTGAACCTGATCTCCTCCGCCGTGCTCTAGAAACTCCAGATCCCTGACAGCGAGCTCGAAGAGACCGGTACATTTCAAGGAATCAACCCGGGAAGGAGCAAGCCGAAGGGAAAGATCACGTTGCCGGTAACATTTGGCAGTGAACTGAACTTCAGGACTGAGAGGGTCACATTTGATGTTGCTGACTTTCCATTACCTTACAATGGAATCCTTGGCCGTCCGGCACTCGCCAAGTTCATGGCAGCCTCTCACTATGCGTACAACGTACTGAAAATGCCAGGCCCGATAAGTGTCATCTCTGTCCCTGGCGACAAGAAGGATGCTCTTATCTGTGCCGACAAGATCTATCGGGAAGCAGCAGCCGCAGCAGAACGCAAGACACTTGCCGCTGAAGCTCCCGGGGGGAAGAAGAAGACCAAGTCCGGCAAGAGCTCTGATGCCCACTCCGGCAAGCGCACCTCTTCGGAGTGCTGCGCTACCGTCGAGGACGCACCATCGAGCTCCACCGGCAAGTGTAAGAAGGCAATGGCAGCTCCACCTGAGACCAAGAAGGTGTCCGCCAAGGAGGATGGCGCTGGTGGTACCTTCACCATCAGGGCCACTCTTGACCCCAAATAGGAAAGCGCGCTCGTTGCTTTCCTGCGGGCGAATGTCGACGTGTTTGCATGGCAACCGTCTGATATCCCCGGTGTTCCCAGGAAAGTAATTGAGCACCACCTTGCCGTCTATCCTCATGCGCGGCCCGTCAAGCAGAGAGTCAGGAAGCAGGCAGTGGAGCGCCAAGAATTCATCACAGAAGAAATCAAGAAGTTGGAAGCAGCAGGCCTTGTCAGAGGAGTGCTCCATCCCACGTGGTTGGCCAATCCTGTTGTTGTGCGCAAGGCTAACGGGAAATGGAGACTTTGTATTGACTTCACTGATGTTAATAAAGCTTGTCCCAAAGACCCATTTCCCTTGCCGCGCATTGACCAGATTGTTGACTCCACAGCCGGATGTGATTTGCTTTCATTTCTTGATGCATACTCAGGATACCATCAGATCTTCATGGCAGAAGAGGATGAAGAGAAAACCGCATTTATCACCCCGTGTGGCACGTACTGCTTCGTACGGATGCCTTTCGGTTTGAAGAATGCTGGTTCAACATTCGCAAGGGTAGTCCACCACGCTTTTGAGCCGCAAATGCACAGAAATGTGGAAGCTTACGTGGATGACATAGTGGTCAAGAGCAAGAACAGGGCGACCCTGATTCAAGATTTAGATGAGACATTTGCAAATCTGCGCAAGATCAACCTCAAGCTTAACCCCAAGAAGTGTGTGTTTGGAGTCCCTTCCGGCAAGCTTCTCGGGTTCTTCGTGTCTCAGCGGGGAATTGAAGCCAATCCCGACAAGATCAAGGCCATTGAGCAGATCGAAGCACCAAAGCACGTCAAGGATGTACGAAGGCTTGCCGGTTGCATGGCTGCTCTCAGCAGGTTTATCTCTAGATCTGCTGAGCGCGCCCTGCCATTTTTCAAAATTTTGAAAAAGGCAGGTCCAATGAAATGGACTCCGGAGGCGGAGGATGCGCTGCAGGACTTGAAGAGATACCTATCCTCCACTCCAACACTTGTCGCACCTAAGCCGCAAGAGAAGTTGCTGCTGTATATAGCGGCAACCAATCAAGTGGTTAGTGCTGCGTTAGTGGCGGAGAGAGAGGCAGATGATGAGCCAGCAACCACGGCAGATGCATCCAGCGACAAGCAGGGGGCTTCGCCGACAAGCTCTGGTCCCGACAAAGATGGATCTGCGCAGGAGCATGATAAGATGCAGAAGAGAATGGTGCAGCGTCCAGTTTACTTTGTCAGTTCCCTTCTGCAGGAGGCTAGATCAAGGTACTCTGGTGTGCAGAAGTTGCTTTTCGTCCTTCTCATGGCCTCGAGAAAGCTGCGCCATTACTTCCAAGAACATGAAATCACAGTCGTCACTCGCTTTCCTCTGAAGAGGATACTGCAAAATCCAGAAGCAACAGGCAGGATTGTCGAGTGGGCGCTGGAACTGTCAAGCTTTGGCCTCAAGTTTGAGAGCACTTCAACTATCCAAAGCAGAGCATTGGCAGAGTTCATAGCAGAGTGGACGCCAACCCCAGATGAAGAAATTCCAGAGACGAGCATCCCCGTCAAAGAGGCAAGCAGAGAGTGGCTGATGTACTTTGATGGTGCCTTCTCGCTGCAAGGCGCTGGTGCGGGCGTGCTGCTTGTCGCACCCACCGGAGAGCACCTCAAGTACGTAGTCCAGATGCACTTTCCCAAGGAGCAAGCAACCAACAATACTGCAGAGTATGAAGGATTGCTTGCCGGTCTCAGAATCGCAGCAGACCTTGGGATCAAGAAGCTCATTGTCAGGGGTGACTCACAGCTTGTCGTGCGCCAAGTGAACAAGAACTACCAGAGTCCATTGATGGAAGCATATGTTGATGAAGTGAGGAAGCTAGAAGAGCACTTTGACGGCCTACAGATGGAACATATCCCGAGAGCTCAGAATGGCATTGCTGATGGCCTGTCAAAGTGCGCCGCACTAAAGTTACCTGTGGAACCAGGGATCTTTGTGCTCAAGTTGACTCAACCATCCGTAACACCCTCAACTGGACAAAGCAAGAAGAGGAAGTTGGTTTCTGGCGACTACTTTCCGGCAGAGCTCCCCGAAGCCGCCGCCAAGAAAGTCCCCAAGATCAACACCAAGAATGCTGAGGGGCAGTCTGCTCCGGCAAACCTTATGGTTTGTTCCGTTGAAGCAGACACTCCCGACAAGTTTTGCTCCGACAAGCTTGCCGGGGAACATCAAGCTCCGGCAGGGCCGCAAGTCCTTGCCGTAGAAGCGGATGTTCCCGCAGCAGCAGATGTGCCTTTAGTCCTTGTTGTGGAGCCACAAGCTCCAGCATGGGCACAGCAGATTGTCCATTTCCTTCAGACAGGAGAACTTCCCGAAGAGCAAGAGGAAGCGGAAAGAGTAGCCCGGGCAGCCAAGTATGTACCAGTTTGTCGATAGCATACTGTACAGAAGAAGACTCAATGGTGTGAAATTGAAGTGTATTTGCCGGGAAGATGGACAAAAGCTGTTGGCAGAGATACATGGAGGCATATGTGGCCACCACATAGGCGCAAGGGCACTTGCCGGCAAAGCTTTCCGGCAAGGCTTCTTTTGGCCGACAGCCCTCCAGGATGCAACTGCACAAGTAACCAAGTGTGAAGCGTGCCAGTTCCACTCCAAACAGATACACCAGCCAGCTCAAACTCTCCAGACGATCCCTTTATCCTGGCCATTTTCGGTCTGGGGGCTCGATATCCTCGGCCCTTTCCCCCGAGCTGTCGGGGGCTTTGAGTACTTGTACGTCGCAATCGACAAGTTCACAAAGTGGCCGGAAGTGCAGCCAGTGAGGAAGGTGACAGCACAGTCAGCAGTCAAGTTCTTCAGGTCAATTGTTTGCCGTTTCGGGATCCCTAACAGGATCATCACCGACAACGGCACGCAATTCACGAGCCGCACCTTCATGTAGTACGTCCAAGACCTTGGCGCCAAGGTCTGCTTCGCTTCTGTTGCTCATTCGAGAAGCAACGGTCAAGCAGAGAGGGCAAATGCTGAAGTGTTGCGCGGGCTCAAGACCAGAACTTTCGACAGGCTGCGCAAGTGCGGAAGAAACTGGATCGAGGAGCTGCCGGTGGTTCTTTGGTCGATCAGAACGACGCCAAATCGAGCCACTGGCCAGACACCTTTCGCTCTAGTCTACGGAGCAGAGGCAGTTCTCCCCACGGAACTCGTATACGGATCGCCTCGAGTGCTCGCTTATGATGAGTTTGAGCAAGAACAGCTGCGACAAGACGACGCGCTGCTCCTTGAGGAAGATCGTCTTCAGGCTGCTGTACGAGCTGCTCGATACCAGCAAGCTTTGCGCCGCTACCATAGCCGCAAAGTTAAGGCCAGAAGCTTCGAGGAAGGCGACCTTGTTCTTCGGCGCGTTCAGTCCGCCAAGAATTCCAACAAGTTGACGCCGAAGTGGGAAGGCCCTTATCGGGTGAGACGAGTCACAAGGCCCGGCGCTGTCCGCCTTGAGACCGAAGATGGCATTCCGGTGAGCAACTCCTGGAACATAGAACATCTTCGTAAGTTTTTCCCGTAGGGCGCGGTTGCCGGAACCCCGTTCCGGCAACCACCTTTTGTACAAGTCTTGCCGTTGTTGCATGTAATCCTTTGTACAAAGCCGGGCGCAGATCCCGTGCATAAAAAGAACCCCATGTGCTCCGCACAACTTGTCCATTTCATGCATTAGTTTCTTTCTCGCATGCGTTATCTGACACTTTGTGCAGCACCTACATCCGGTGAGCAGTAACGAGCCGAAGGACTCCAGATCGTTATTTTCTCTTCTTTCTTCTTTTTCAACAAAGGAAAAGGAGGTTCCCTCGCACACATGTTCGCCGGGGGGGGAAGGAGAAGATTGTGGTATGGACCAGGCGTCGTTCAGGCGAAGTCTTGCCTTGCCGGGAAGCAAACGACAGAAAAGCTAAGTTGTCAAAGTTTGAGCAATCAGTTTTTAAATTTTTGAGTTATCTTCCTCGAACGACCCTGCTTTGTATGGAAAACCTGTGCACGGAGGAACCAACTCGTGGCTAGTTGCGCCCTTACTTTGTTTTGAGTCCGCTCAACAGCTTAAGTGTGCTGCATCTAGTCGCGACAAGGTTTCTTGTCGGAAGCAGCGCCGCCAGCAGGCTGCTGAAGTTCCACACTCAGCGCTCGCGGCTCGGGTGCCTGCGCCGACAAGTTCCCTAGAAGCGTAGGGTAAAAACATACAAAGGAAGGAATCTAGTAGAGGAAATAACATAGCAATTGATAACAGAAATAAAGTTATATTACAAGATAACTTGTCGCAGCTCTAACAGAATGTTTTCATAACATGATTAGCAGCGGCAAGGGAAAAGAAGAAATGGACGGCCTAGTCTACGCGTCCGCCCTCGACCCTCTTGATCTCGCTCACCTTGTCCACAATGGGTGCGACAAGGGCCTTGAGTGCATCCAGATCGGCGTCAGGCGGCAAGGACCTGAGGACGTTGGTGAAGCTGAGGCCTGGATTGCGGAAGGCCACCTTCATCAGCACCTTCTGGAGAACCCCGGCGCAGATTTTGCGCGACTCGTCGGCCAGCTGCTTCGGGATCCTCTCCCGGAGCCGCTGGAGTGCCGTCGCCACGCCCTTGAAGAACAGGCTGAGCTTGGCGCTGGGTTGAAGACTCTCGTTGGAAGGATACCCAAAGTCCTCCATCCCCAGCTGCGCCAGCTCCTCGTTGATGACTGCGGCAATGTTCACCAGACCCTCGGTCCAGTGCTCCACAGTGTCTCTGAACGAGTTCTGGGTAACTGCAATGCTCTCCAGCAGCGCCGCGTCAGCCTTGACCTTCTCCGACAAGGTCTTCTCCCGCTCCTTGGCGGCCTCTAGCGTCTGCGTTAGCGTGGCCAGCTTCAGCTCCAGGTCTGCTTTGGAATCCTTGGCGGCGCTGAGCTCCTTGCCCCTCTCAGCGAGAAGACCTTGCAGCTCACCGTGGGCGGCAGCATCCTTCTCACGCTCACGCTTGAGCGCGGCAAGCTCCTCGCCGCTCTTCCCAATGTTGGCCTCCAGCTGCACCACCTTCTCCTCCAGCTCTTTCTTGGCGGCCTCTGCAATTGCCACAGCGTCCTTTGCCTCCTTGAGCGCCCCGCCAAGTGCTTGCTCGCGCTCGGCGAGCTCTTCCTCATAGCTGTCGAGGTTGGCCTTCCGCTGCACTAGTTCACCTTCCCGCGCGGACTGCTTCTCGGCGGCCAACCTTTGCTCCTCCTCAGCTTTGGCCTTCTCGAGAAGGAAGGCCGTGCGCTCCTCGTCAAGTCGCTCCCGCTCCTGCACCAGGGACCGGAGAGCTTCTTGATTGTGGCCCCGGAGCTCCTCCGCGCGCTTCTCCATGTCAACTCCCGCCTTCGCGACAAGCGCTTCCCGGGAAGCCAGCTTGGCTTGCCGGGCGCGGTAGAGTGACAGCAGCTTCCGCAGCAGCTGCTCCTCCTCAGGCTCGCCGCTGCTGCTGCTGGGCGTGTCGACCAACGATAGTCCAGCAGAGGCGAGCACCTCCCCGTCGAAAGTTTCCCCCTCGACCGGCGCCCAGGAGCTCGACGCCCTGGGTAGCTTGATGAAGATATTGTCGCGGGCCTTCAAGTAGGCGCCGGGCTGGGGCTCCTCGGAGCCCGGCTCCGCAGAAGCGGCAGAGGGATCGGCGGTCGGCGCAGCGCCTGGCGCTCCTGCGGCCTCAGGGTCGTCAGTGCGATCGCCCAACCCCTCGCCAGCTTCTGCAGCGGCAGCCCTGGCGGCCTCCTCGTCGGCGGTCTCATCAGCACCGGCCCCTTCCTCGCCGGCGCCCTCTGTCTCCATTGGCTCAGTAGCAGAGGGGTCTGAAGAACGAAGAAGGGAGAAAAATCAATCAAAAATCCAAGAGAAGAAAATCAGAAGAAGAAGAACCCAAGGGAAAGTTTTTGGACAAGTGAATTACCTGCGCCAAGATCTGCAGTTGCGGTCTCGGTCGCCACAGGATCGACGGTGCTGTCCCTTGCCGGAGAGTTCTCCCTTGCCGGAGAGCGCTCCCTTACCGGGAACCCCTCCCTTGGCGGCGTAGTCGAAGCAGATGGCACTTCGGGACCAGCCTCCGAGCGCTCCTGATGTGGCTGCTCTGCTCCTACACAAATCAACAAGCAAGATATCAACAGAGGAAAAAGCACTCCAGCGCGCCCGGCAGCAGAAGGCTAAATTATGAACTTACGCTGGGGGCTGCGCTTGTGGCTGCTTTGAGGAGTGATTGCCGGGTCCATCAAGGTAGTCTCAGACCCACCTCCTACTGACACGGTGGGGTCATCCTCGATGACAATCACCGCGGCCTTGGCCCTCTTCGCCGCTCTCTGGGCCAGCGTCCTGAAAAGAAAGGAGTCCAGATTGGAGCAAGTCAGATACAAGATATAAACAGCAAGATTGAAGAACTACAAGAGCACCAAAGAAACTTACTCTTCTTCCTCCTCGTCGGAGCTGAGCGCGGAAAGATCGAAGTCCGGCCCTCCTCCGGTGCGGCGAGGCGGAGGAGTAGGATCCCTTGCCTGCTTGGCGGGGGCGGTGGCGGTGGCCCGGGAAGATCCCGCTCCAGTTGCCACTGTTGCGTGAGGCGCTCCCGTGGCAACATTGCTTGCCGCGGTAGAGCGCGTCACACGGCTCGGCGGCTGTTGACCCGGCTGCCGCCCCGCTGCGTCCCCGGCCCTGCGAAGGCGCCTGCTTGGCGGGGCCGGGGGCTCCGCCTGCGGCAAGTTTTCTGAAGGCTTGGGCTCCTCCTCGCCGGCCTCGCTCGGCTCGGCTTTGGAACTGGCAGGCTCCTCCTCGCCAATGAACTCCGCGCGCTCGGCAAGGTTTGCCGCCTCTGCAGCCTCCGCCTCCTCCACAGTGAACCCAAACACGCCCGCGGCAGCTGCGGCCGCAACCTCTTCCGCCCTAGTGGCGATGCGCTGCAGCTCCTCGTCGGTGGTGTCACGGGTGAGGCTCTTCTGCTCGTCAGCGTGGACCGGCACTTCTTCCAAGTTGTCGAAGAACGCTTGCATGACGTCATCCGCAGGCTCTTGCCAAGTTGGAACGATTCCGTGTGAATCACACAACGGCATCATGGCGCGGATCCGGTCAAGCAAAGAATTGTTGCATAATGGGACAACACCCCTCGGCAGTGTGAATGGGTGCTGGGGGTCGCGTTTGAACAACTCTAGGAGCATTCCATCCAGCTCCAAGACGGTGAAGTTGTAGTTGAGGCCCGGCCGCAGCCTCATGATGTTCGCCGAGTTCTTGAATTCCCAGGCGGGCCTCCCCCTCTCCTGCAGGGGGGCAATGCAGCGGCGGAGGAAATCTGCGCCTACAGCGCCTACAGTCTCGTCTTCCGGGGCCACGTTGCTCCAGTCATTGCCGCGCACTATTGGAGTTTGGCGCACGGCGGTGAAGGGCTGCGGATTCTCCTCGACAATCCAGCACCACTCCGCTCTCCACTCATCCCACTTGCTGCGGAGCTCACCCTCCAAGTACGCCTCCTTCTTGCCGACTCTCAAGATCCAGGCAATCCCTCCGGCAAGCGGCTCTCCTCTCTCTACCCGAGGTATGAAGTAGTGGCGGAAAAGGGCAACACTGGGGTGGACTCCGAAAAAGTTTTCGCACAAATGTACGAAAACTGCCATGGTCAGAACGGTGTTGGGGGTGAAGTCAAGGAGGCGGAAGCCGTATGTGTTCATGATATCGCAGAAGAACTCCGAGAAGGGCGGGCAGAGCCTGCAATAGAAGAATAGCGCGAAGAATGGGTACCTGTTTGGAGCCAGCTCCGAAGCAGCGGCCGGGAGTACCCTCGTGCGCGGATGCGCACGCGTCTCCGTCACCCAAAAGAGGTAGAAGTACTCCCTCAGCTCCTACACGCCGAGCTGAGGGGAGAAGGTCGCCCGCTCCTTCCGCAGCGCCGCGAGCCGCTGCGCCTCGGCCGACTTCACGCCCTTTCCCTTGTCGGCTTTCGGGGCCATGGCGGAGGTGGTGAGGGAGGTCGACGGCGTGGTGATGCTGGTGGCAATGGGGGGCAGAGCGCTGCTCTCTCGGCTTCGAGAAGAAGGGGGGAGCGGCGGAGGTTCGTGAAGATGGAGTAGCAGCAACCAGCAAGGGGGAACGAACTGCCCCTGTTTCCTCTGCTTATAAAGAGGGACGGGGCGGACGTTTCGCCCTTCCGAATAAACAACCACCCACGATCTCTCCCACGATGCCGCATTCAACGCGTGCCGTTATGGGATAGCACGGTGGATACGGAGCGAGATTCGGTGTGGCCCAGTCCGCGTGTGCCCGTGCCCTGTCTTGGGCCTGGCCCAGCAGCGCTCGGCACCGTGTCTGGCCCAGGCCCGGGGGCTCCTGTCGGTGTGCTAGAATAGGGGTACCCTAGTACCCCGAACTTGTGCACGGGCAGTTGCAGCACCCCGCGGCAAGGCTTGCCGGGCGAATGCCAAGATCCTCCGTGGTTCCCTCGGAGCCATTCAAGAACAAAGTATTTAAGCTCAGGAGACAAGGCCCTGGCAAGAGGAGCTTGCCGGGAAGGCCAACTAGGACACTCCAAGGAACTTGCCGCAACGCGCCTCGCGCTCCGGCAAGGCAACAAGGCCCCGGCAAGAGGAGCTTGCCGGGAAGACCAACCAAGGTACCCCGAGGCCCGATAAGCGACAAGTCTCCAGACTCGACAAGATAACAGCAGCGGCAAGGCGCTTGCCACGGCAGGCGGCCACTCTGTGCCCATGCTCCAGCGCATCCACCAACGTGTCGCCCTGGGGGCTTCTCCAGGCGCGCGTGGCGGGAGGCTGTGCAGCCAGCGGTGCGCAGGGGCATGCGAAGCTGACAAGATCGCCATCGTGGCGAACGGTGGCGCCCCTAATGGTCCTTTTCTGCACTGTTTGGGCGATGCAGACGGGCACTTAATGCCCTTGTCCCCTGCCGTCAGGGTTAGGTAGGGTGCACTGTACAAGTAGCTGTACCAACCACCTCACTTTTTACATTTGTACCCTTCTCTGCGTTGCCACCTGTCGGTGACCCCTTTGGCGTATAAAAGGAGGCCCATGCGCAACGTAGAGGAGGTTCCGGTCGGTTCGGTTCGACTCATTCGTAACCCAGGAAGACACTACGCTCTCTCTCTAGAGCAAGAACAGAATAGAACCAGACAAGCAGCAGTAGGAGTGTTATCTCTCCGGAGAGCTCCGAAGCTGGGTAAACTGCTCGTGTGCTTCGCCTCGATCTGCTCTTCGTGCGATCTCCGCCCCCCGCCGAACCGAAAGGGGCCTGGTCCGCCGGCCCCATAGGTGTTCGAGGATCAGTTTCCCCGACAGACTGTTGGGTACACCTTCTATCACAGATCCGAAGGCAAGACATTCGTTGCTAAGAATGGATCCTTTCTAGAGAAGGAGTTTCTCTCGAAAGAAGAGAGTGGGAGGAAAGTAGAACTTGACGAGTTAACTGTACCTGCTCCCTTATTAGGAAGTAGTACATCACAGAAACCTGTTTCTGCGACACCTACACCAATTAGTGAGGAAGCTGATGATAATGATCATGAAACTTCAGGACAAGATACTACTGAACCTCGTAGATCAACCAGAGTGAGATCCGCGCCAGAGTGGTACGGTAATCCTGTTCTGGAAATCATGCTACTAGATCATGATGAACCTACGAATTATGAAGAAGCGATGGTGAGCCCAAATTCCGCAAAATGGCTTGAAGCCATGAAATCTGAGATGGGATCCATGTATGAGAACAAAGTATGGACTTTGGTTGACTTGCCCGTTGGTCGGCAAGCAATTGAGAATAAATGGATCTTTAAGAAGAAGACTGACGCTGACGGTAATGTTACTGTCTACAAAGCTCGACTTGTCACAAAAGGTTTTCGACAAGTTCAAGGGGTTGACTACGATGAGACCTTTTCACCCGTAGCGATGCTTAAGTCTGTCCGAATCATGTTAGCAATTGCCGCATTTTATGATTATGAAATTTGGCAGATGGATGTCAAGACTGCATTCCTGAATGGATTTCTGGAAGAAGAGTTGTATATGATGCAACCGGAAGGTTTTTTCGATCCAAAGGGAGCTAACAAAGTGTGCAAGCTCCAGCGATCCACTTATGGACTGGTGCAAGCCTCTCAGAGTTGGAATAAATGCTTTGATAGTGTGATCAAAGCATTTGGTTTTATACAGACTTTCAGAGAAACCTGTATTTACAAGAAAATGAGTGGGAGCTCTGTAGCATTTCTGATATTATATGTGGATGACATATTACTGATTGGAAATGATATAGAATTTCTGGATAGCATAAAGGGATACTTGAATAAGAGTTTTTCAATGAAAGACCTCGGTGAAGCTGCTTACATATTAGGCATAAAGATCTATAGAGATAGATCAAGACGCTTAATTGGACTTTCACAAAGCACATACCTTGACAAGATTTTGAAGAAGTTCAAAATGGATCAAGCAGAGAAAGGGTTCTTGCCTGTGTTACAAGGTGTGAAGTTGAGTCAGACTCAATGCCCGACCACTGTAGAAGATAGAGAGAAAATGAAAGATGTTCCCTGTGCTTCAGCCATAGGCTCTATCATGTATGCAATGTTGTGTACCAGACCTGATGTGTGCCTTGCTATAAGTTTGGCAGGCAGGTACCAAAGTAATCCAGGAGTGGATCACTGGACAGCGGTCAAGAACATCCTGAAATACCTGAAAAGGACTAAGGATATGTTTCTCGTATATGGAGGTGACAAAGAGCTCATCGTAAACGGTTACGTTGATGCAAGCTTTGACACTGATCCGGACGATTCTAAATCGCAAACCGGATACGTGTTTACATTAAACGGTGGAGCTGTCAGTTGGTGCAGTTCTAAACAAAGCGTCGTGGCGGGATCTACATGTGAAGCGGAGTACATAGCTACTTCGGAAGCAGCAAACGAAGGAGTCTGGATGAAGGAGTTCATATCCGATCTAGGTGTCATACCTAGTGCATCGGGTCCAATGAAAATCTTTTGTGACAATACTGGTCAATTGCCTTGGCGAAGGAATATAGATTTCACAAAAGAACCAAGAACATCAAAAGACGCTTCAATTCCATCCGGGATCTAGTCCAGGTGGGAGACATAGAGATTTGCAAGATACATACGGAGCTGAATGTAGCAGACCCATTGACTAAGCCTCTTCCACGAGCAAAACATGATCAGCACCAAAGCTCCATGGGTGTTAGAATCATTACTGTGTAATCTAGATTATTGACTCTAGTGCAAGTGGGAGACTGAAGGAAATATGCCCTAGAGGCAATAATAAAGTTATTATTTATTTCCTTATATCATGATAAAAGTTTATTATTCATGCTAGAATTGTATTAACCAGAAACATAATACATGTGTGAATACATAGACAAACAGAGTGTCACTAGTATGCCTCTACTTGACTAGCTCGTTAATCAAAGATGGTTATGTTTCCTAACCATGGACAAAGAGTTGTCATTTGATTAAACGGGATCACATCATTAGTTGAATGATCTGATTGACATGACCCATTCCATTAGCTTAGCATCCGATCGTTTAGTATGTTGCTATAGCTTTCTTCATGACTTATACATGTTCCTATAACTATGAGATTATGTAACTCCTGTGTGCCGGAGGAACACTTTGTGTGCTACCAAACGTCACAACGTAACTGGGTGATTATAAAGGTACTCTACAGGTGTCTCCAAAGGTACATGTTGGGTTGACGTATTTCGAGATTAGAATTTGTCACTCCGATCATCGGAGAGGTATCTCTGGGCCCTCTCGGTAATGCATATCACTTAAGCCTTGCAAGCATTGCAACTAATGAGTTAGTTGCAGGATGATGTATTACAGAACGAGTAAAGAGACTTGCCGGTAACGAGATTGAACTAGGTTTTGGATACTGACGATCGAATCTCGGGCAAGTAACATACCGATGACAAAGGGAACAACGTATGTTGTTATGTGGTCTGACCGATAAAAGATCTTCGTAGAATATGTAGGAACCAATATGAGCATCCAGGTTCCGCTATTGGTTATTGACCGAAGACGTGTCTCGGTCATGTCTACATTGTTCTCGAACCCGTAGGGTCCGCACGCTTAATATTTCGATGACAGTTATGTTATGAGTTTATACGTTTTGATGTACCGAAGGTTGTTCGGAGTCCCGGATGAGATCACGGACATGACGAGGAGTCCCGAAATGGTCGAGACATAAAGATTGATATATTGGAAGCCTATGTTTGGATATCGGAAATGTTCCGGGTGAAATCGGGATTTTACCGGAGTACCGGGAGGTTACCGGAACCCCCCGGGAGCTATATGGGCCTTAGTGGGCCTTAGTGGAAGAAGAGGAGAGGCGGCCAGGGCTGGTCCGTGCGCCCCTCCCCCCTAGTCCGAATAGGACAAGGAGAGAGGGGGCCGGCGCCCCCCTCCTTCTCTCTCCCTCTTTTCCCACCTCGCGAATCCTATTCCAACTAGGATTGGGGGAGAAGTCCTACTCCCGGAGGGAGTAGGACTCCTCCTGGCGCGCCCTATGATGGCCGGCCAGCCTCCCCCTCTTGAACCTTTATATACGGAGGCAGGGGCACCCCAGAGACACACAAGTTGATCCACGTGATCATATTCTTAGCCGTGTGCGGTGTCCCCTTCCATCATAGTCCTCGATAATATTGTAGCGGTGCTTAAGCGAAGCCCTGCGACAGTAGTACATCAAGATCATCACCACGCCATCATGCTGACGGAACTCTTCCCCGACACTTTGCTGGATCGGAGTCCGAGGATCGTCATCGAGCTGAACGTGTGCTAGAACTCGGAGGTGCCGTAGTTTCCGTGCTTGATCGGTCGGGCCGTGGAGACGTACGACTACATCAACCAAACGCTTCCGTTGTCGATCTACAAGGGTACGTAGATCACACTCTGTCCTCTCGTTGCTATGCATCACCATGATCTTGCGTGTGCGTAGGAATTTTTTTGAAATTACTATGTTCCCCAACACCGGCGGCGACGCTGCCCCCGCTCCCGGTCCGCGAAGAAGAAGGACTCGACGCGACCCACGGCCCCGGTGGACAGCTGCGCTACCACCCCACAGTGGGCGCGTCAAGCAGCTCGCGTGGCACGCGGAGCACTACGACATGGCCTTCGGGATGACGGCGCCAGAAGAATACGTGCCCCTCATGATGGACCAAGGACACCCTCACGAGGGCGAACAAGGCTCGCTCCTCAGCCCAAGCTGGGGGACAAGGCGCCAGAAGCTGAGCCCTTCCAGGAGTCCTGGGACGGACCCACTGGCCACGCTGGAGGCAACAATTATCGGGTACCGCTAATTCCTCAGGAGCAGGAATACGCTAATCATGGATCGCAGGAGGTGCAGGTCGCCACAGCGAGCAGCTGCCCCGCTCCCACAGTCTCCTACCCCTCGGGAGGAGGGGCAGGGGGCTGCAGGAGAGGGGCCGAGATCTGACATCACCACCACGGCGTTCGGAGCAAGGTGTTCTCAGGAGGTAGGCCCTCTACTGGGGAGGTGCCTCAGGGCTTGCCCCTGGCGGAGGACCTGTGGTCGTCGGGGGAACCGCTGGCGACCGCTCTACCCCATCGGCGGTGTCCTGATTTCCGGTCGTCGTTGATGGCACTAGAGTGTGGCGCAAGGCAGGGCCCTCGTCTGGCGATATGAAGCAAGGCCGGTACCTGTAAAGAAGGCCCAGTTCCTGTGAAGCTCGTCACCCCGTGACACTCTCACGTAATAATGACTGGGGCTGTACACGCCCCGGAGTCTCAGGGGTGCCGGCCTTAGGCCCTGGGGCTCCCTCCCACGCCCAGTGGCAGCACTTAGCTCCGCGCTGGTGAGAAGACGTCCAAGACTAGATTAGGTGCTGGATGCGGCCTTTTGTTTGCTTTCATTGCTTTTCCCTTTGGTCGTCACTTTCCCCCGCTGGATTTAAGTTGGATTTGAATTTGAGATTTGCGTGTGTTCGGGGAAGGGGTGCTTAGTCTCGTTCGAGAAATTTCTCGCGTTTTGATTGCCACTTCGCCTCAGCTGCCTCCCCTCATGAGCCCCTCGCGAGCCGGGTCAGGCCCAGCTTGCACGCAGCCCAGACTGCCGCCGCCACGTCCTCTCAGGAGGGTTTTTTACTGCAGATCCTACGGATTCGATCAGGGAACACTCGGGATACCACAGCCACCCACGGGCTACCTCAGGGCCCGCACGGGACAAAGGGTAAGGAAGCAGGAACGATTCACAATCAGTCGGATAAATCCCCCGAATGTTGCTGGCGTCGCTGGACTCGCCATCGCTGTCTGCATCGCCGCCAGCGGCGGCAGGGCCATTCACCACACCTCCCTCGTCGGCAGCCACGATCACGCCGTCGTTGTCTCAAGCGAAGGCCCTGACAAGAGCATCCACATTGTCTTACACCTAGTGCGCCAGGTCGTCTCGGACGGCCTGGGGGACTGGGGCGATGGCGGCGTCGAAATTGAAGTGGGGATCCATGTTCTGGAGATGGCTGAGGACGCGAGAAAAGGCGCGCCCGAGCAGGGCGTGGCTCCTCTCCTCCACCAACCTGTCAGCCCTGACCGATCGCGCCTCCAGCTGCGTCACCACGCCGGTGAAGAACTGAAGGTTGCCGGCGTAGTTGACTGCGTGCGGCTCGCCAACAGTCACCTCGCAGATGTTGCCCAAGGCTGTGTTGGCTCTCTCCCGGAGCGTGGTGAGCATGGGGCCGTGCTCATGCTCCAGGATCCGCCGCTGACGTATCTCGTCCGCATTCTGGCGCGCGAGGACCTCAGCCTCCTCCACCCGCTGGCGAAGAAGGAGCACCTCAACCTGGGAGGTGGTTGACTCCCCTTGCGCTACCTCAAGGGCGTCCCGAAGAGCATCGGCCCGCCGCGTCGCTTCCTCCAGCTTGGCCCTCAAGGCAGCAGTCCTACCCTCAGCCTCGGCCCGGATCAACCCCAGCCTCTCCTCGGACTCGCGCTCGAGGTCCAAGCGCGCCATCGCCACCCGACGTCCGACCTCCTCCAGGACACGGGCTTCCCGTGCAACGACATCATCCTCCGCATGCGTCACCAAGTGCTCCCTCGTCTCCAGACGCTCGTACTCGCGGGTACGTTCGGCGGCATCCAGCGTCAGCACCTCCTCACGCTTCTGGAGCTCTGCTGGGTCGCCAGAGGCCACCTCCATCAACGCGAGGGCTGCCTCGCGCAGCTCCACTTGCTCCTCTAGTGAGTGGCACCAGGCCAGGAGCTCCCGAGCCCGCTCCTCCGCCGCCTCTTGCCGCCGGTCAGCTTCCCGGGCCTCCTCAGCGGCCCAAGATCGGGCCTCCCGAGAGGCCACCAGCGACACCTTGGCCTCTGCGTCGTCAAGATCGCGCTGACGGCACGCAAGGGCGATGGCGCCCTCCAGCTCGCGCCTTTCTGCAGCCAGGCGCAGGCCCTCGGCCTCAAGGCGCGCGTCTTCATCAGCAAGCTCCTCACCAAGCAGGCTCACCACGTCAGCCGCCCTTCAAAGGAATTCTTGGCGAAGAGCGCGCCGCTCCCAGGCGCGCTCGAGCACGTCTTCCACACCATCATCTGCCCCAAGCAAGCGCCCGGGGCCACGAATCAGCACTCCCCCTCCGGGCAGGGGGCTGGGGGCTGGCACCCTCGCGACAGCCGGGCACGCCATGCCAGAAGCCCGGCCTGGAGCCAGCCCATCCCCAGATGAAGAGCGCAGGGAGCGCCTCAGCCAATTGCAGTCCACGACCAGGCGAGAAGCCCACGGCAGGCTGGCTATGCCACGAGAAGACCCGCGAAGGAGGATCGCGAGGTGCGCAGGGCCACGATGCGCCTAGGGATGGTTCGCCTCTCCGATCGCCCTCACCACAAGGGCTCTGCTGCTCGGAGCGCTTGAGGACGGTGGAGCGGGCGAAGCCAAGGGGAACGGCACCTCAGCCGTCTCCACGAGCTCAGCTGGAAGGGGCCTGCGGAGCAAGGATTAGTAAAAGCAACAAAAGGATTGGGAGCTGGGAAAGGAGAAGGCTTACTCATCAGTGGCGAAGTACTTCCTACGCTTCAGCAGGCGACAAGGGTAATCGTCGCCCAGGGCCTCCCTTCTCTTCCGGAGGGCCTCAAAGTCCACGCGGAAGCGGCCCAAGAGTTGAGCGTAGGGATCAACCTGCGACGAAGACGGAGCGTCAAGGCGATCCACGTCAAGGGCGCCTGCCTGATGCGCGCTGCCAATCGCCTCGCCAAGAGAAGCGGCTGGAGCCTCAGGGGCCTCAGTCGTAGGCGCTCAGGGCAGCTGCTTGCCACCCTCAGCCTCAACGGCACGGGCCCCAAGAGCTGCTCCCTCATGAGCATCGCCCGGTGCTGTCACCCCTCCGGGAGCCCCCTCGGCCTCTGGCGCCTCATGCCTCCCTGCTCCGCCACTTGAGGAAGAGTCGCCTTGGCCGACTGGAAGGGTAGTCACCATCACTGGGTTCTCGCGAGGCCCCTGGAGGCCGGCGGGGCGCGGCCCCCACTCATCAAAGATAGGCATCTGATTCACAAAATCGCCCATGTTCTGGCAGAGGTACAGCAAGACCCTCCCTGTTGGATGCTGCCGGGGTTGGGGTCCCCAGTCAGGATCAAGAGCACTGTCCTCAGCACTTCAGGCGTCAGGTCCTCTTCCTGGAGCCTCATACGATCATCACGCCCGCTGAAGGCCCACATCCGGCGGGAGTGGCGTTGGAGAGGAGCAATGCGGCGAAGCAGGAACTCCTTCACCACCTTGGGCGTTGTCACGCCAAGCGACCTCAAGAACGCGAAGCGGTGCCAGACGAAGACGAGCCGGGGGCTCTCAAGCGTCTCCTGGCCCCAGCCAGAATTGGGGACAGCAGGCGAAGTTGGCTCCGATAGCAGGGGGCTGGGCACCCCTGCATCCACATACAGACATCCCTCGTGGAACCCAGCCGCAGGTGGAGGGAGCCTGAAGTCAATCCTTGTGGCCGATGTCTCAGACGCGGCAACGAAGCTCATGCACGCCCAGCATTGGGTAGGGTCAACAAGGCGCGGAGAGAAGAAGTGGCGCGGCAAGGCAACCGAAGGAAGGATGCCCATCATTGCCTCGCAAACAAAGGCGATGGCCGAAAGGAGGGTGATGGATTCAGGACCCAGATGCATCATGTGGATCTGATAGTGGGAAAGCACGGCATTGAAGAAATCAGAAAATGGGGGAACCAGACCCGCCCACAGAGCGTCGGCGAAATACTGGACCTCGGTGACTATCCTGACGATGGAGAAGTGAGACGCGGGCCAGGCCGTCGTCCTCCCGCATTCGTTGAAGATGGTGGCCAGAGCCGAGCTGACCTTGCCCAAGCCCTCGGCGGGGGCCGCCAATGGCGGCGAGCAAGGCGGAGGCATGGGTTTCTTCCCTCTTCCCTTCTTCGTCGGAGCCATGGCGATGGGAAGGGGGGGAAGGTTTGAGATCGGGTTGAAAACAGAAGCTGGAGTTCAAGCGGAGGAAGGACAGAGGGCACTCGAGCAACAGAAAGGGGAGCGGCTGTGTACGACTACGAGTCCGCCTAGCATGGCGCAAAATAAGGGGGGCGTGGTGAAACAATGCCGCCCACGCCCAATCAACCGCCACGCGGCGCCCAAGGCCGCAGGCTGGTAGGGCCCCGGCGCTTCGCCCTTGCCCTTTCGCCTCCCTGCACGGCCAAGTCCGGGCGTGCCTTGGGCCCGGGGGCTACTGTCGGCGTTCTGGGAACGGGAGTCCCCAGACTTTCCTGCCTGCGGCCTACGTCGTGGCTCAAAGGGGGCCCAGCACAGCCCGTCTTCATCAACACAGACCCAAGACCCTCGCTAGGGGCCAAGCCTCGCGGGGCGGACGACACGGAGCTTCCTCAGGCACGGCCTCATCAGGCTGGCTCGCGAGGAGGCGGAGAGATCAAGGCGGTACCTCACGAGGTGCCCGTGACGCAAGCCATGACGACCAAGGGTGCCAGGCGGGCGCCAGCCCACGCAGTGTCCTCCTTTCCTCTTTGGTGCAAAGGGAGCAAGCGCAGGCGAGAGCATCAAGCAAAGGCATCCGTTTCGGTGCAACGAGACCAAGACCAGTCCAACGGCAGGGAGGAAGTCATTGTGGAGCCCAAGCCAGCGTCACCATCAGAGCCTTTGGCAGGCGAGGACCAACTTTAGTCAGGATAAGTGTACCGGATGTTCCCCTTCAAAATGGCCAATTGTTGGCGCCCTTCCTGCTTAATATTTGGGAAAAGGCACAGGGCATTTGCCTATAAATAGGACTAGCCACCCACAGGGTAGAGGGATCGGAATCGAGAAGAGAGAGAGAGAGAGAAGGGTGACTGAACTCCTCCTAGCAGTTCATCCCCTCAGCCAAGAACAGACCATCGCGAGGATGTTCTTCCTTGTATTGCTCATCATCATCAGCCCAAGAGGCAATCCACCACACCACACACTAGAGTACGGTATTACACCACAACGGTGGCCCGAACCAGTATAAACCCTGTGTCTCTTGTGCTGTTCTTTCCATAGCTTAGATCTTAGCGACGCGGAGGGGTGCAGATAGGTAGAAGGCGAAATCTCCGCGCGCACCCCAGTGTTCGAACTTCAAGGGTCTGCCGGAACCGAAATCCGACAGACGCGCCCGGGGGCGTTTGAGGGGTCGGATTTGCCCAATACAGCTATAGATGATCTAAATATATGCTTCCTTCTATCCATAAAGTGTAATTTTGCTTGCACCGTTACTCTAATTTTCAGAGGAGAACCATGTGCTTCATGACATAGTTCATGATGCTTCAAATCATGGAATCATCCACATGCTTCAGTTAAAACGTATACTTAGACTTAGTCATGGCCGATGCCAAACTCTTCATCTGATGGATGCATGACGATCTCGTCGTGGCAAAAGCGCTGGAGGCAAGGACAACAAATCCTTGCTCGTCATTGGATCACGCTGCTTGTTGTTTGTTACCAGAAGCAGTGGCAGGAAACGGGGAGTTGGAGGTGAATAGGTGATCCAAAATCTGGACGCACAGCTCGCCATATGCCTCACCGGGGTGATGGTGGAGGAAAAGGCAACGATGCGCAGTTCGCCGCGGAGCGGAATCTGGTGAAGATGACCGGGACGACGAGGGGTTACGGGGACGTGGTGATAAAAATCGGTCTGTTTCTCCCTTATAATGATGGATTTATAGGAAAGTAAACATACACATACCCCAGCCGTGAGATGGAAGACATATCAACGGCCTACGCCAGTCTGAAAAATGCTATGTATGATAGGATTACCGGGAAAAAAAAGATGTATGATAGGAAGTGTTTCCCTTGCCGAGGGGGCGTGCTTTGTAAAATGAAAAAACTAACGCCCACACGTGTGGCATCTTGTACATCGGCCACACGTCTCCATCACCACTCATTTTGCCACGTATAAACAGATGATATCAACAGGAATTTTTTTGGTTTTTGGCTTAAAAATGTTTTATCTTCTAATTAAAAATTTGAATTAAAAATCCGTTTTCACCATTAAAGTTGTCTCGGCGAGATCTTCGAAACTAGACCCCATGTTGATATGTTTCGACGAAAAAAAATTTGTCCAAAAGTTGTCATGATGTTTACACTGTAGTTGTCATAGTGCTTAAACTAAAGTTGCCACGTAACAATTTTAATTTGTAGAGCATGCCAATTTTAGTTTTTTGATGATGGCAATTCCAGTACTTTGACAATGAAAATTATTTTTTGTATGAACCATGGCAATTTTAGGTGCACGTATCATGGCAATTTTAGTTTATGGACCATGGCAACTCTAGTTTCTTAATTCTCCGTTTTATAATATGCCAAAATTTACTTTTAAATGTAGAAGAAAATAGCTGAAACATATCATGCCAATTTCAATGTAAACATCATGGCAATTCATATGGTAACTTTTAACCCAAAAAATATTCCTCAAAATATATTGATATGAGATCTACTTTCGAAGATCTGGTCACGAGGGATTTAATGGTAAAAACGGATCTTCAATCGGATTTTTCATTTAAGAGATAAAACATTTTAAAAACTAAAAATCCAAAAAAAATTACCATATGCATGCATGCGATGACGTGGCACACTCTATGTGTTATATGGCGTGTGGACGAATTTGGCTTCCACCGCACGTGTGGGCGTTAGCGTTGTCCTTGTAAAACAAGTCTAATTATTGTCAGGAAAAAGAACTAGCGCACGAATAGAGATAGAAATAAGTTTCGTACTCTCTCAGTCCATCGGGTTGACTAACTAAATACTCCCTCCGTCCGGAAATACTTGTCATCAAAATGGATAAAAAGGGGTGTATCTAGAACTAAAATACATCTAGATACATCCTCTTTTATTCATTTTGATGACAAGTATTTCCGGACGGAGGGAGTATGTGTTATATGTCATTAAAAGTATATCCTACGACTCATATGAAGATGTAACTTCTAAACATATTGTTTTAACATACTCCCTCTATAAACTAATATAAGAGCATTTAGATTACTAATTTAGTATTCTAAATGCTTTTATATTAGTTTACGGAGAAATTATAATATATATTTAACTAGTTAAATTGTCAACTTAGAACCATGCGCATGTCCTATACACCAGGACGGAGGCAGTACGAGTGTAACTAGAGTTAAAAAGGGATAGGAAAAATTATACTCTAGCCGAAGGTTTCTCCACTATGGTTTACATGGCGGCTGAACCAAATATACTAGTACTAGACAGTTCAAACTATGGAGTACAATAGTTTGATTACAATCCAGGTTTGGCACACCTAAATTTAGACAGACACTTTTTTTATTAGTAAGTGTTTGATTGTTGGCACAAGTCCACGACTCTTTGACGGCATAACCAAGTCTTTGAAGTTCTTCCCCGGTCATCAGACACACTATTTGACGAAGTTTACTTAAGGTTGGGATGAACTAGAATGAGCATGAGACCCCCGAGGCAAAGTCGACCAAGTCACCTTCACTGAGAGTAGCGCAAAGTCAGTCTTCATCTTTTGAGTAAAAATCCCATGGTTGTTGGCTATGAAGGAACAATGATGTTCAGCAGAACTGGATGACTCCGCACCCAACTTGAACTTCAACGTCATCCAAGAAGCTATAACTACAGCAACCACAGACCTCTTTAAGCCACATGACTCACCAATGGTGCCATTGAAGAGCCGGATTTCTTCATTCAACCCACTGGTAAAACAGCTGAGACACAAATTGAAACTGTTTTGCACTTCTGAGATGACAACTTCTAGAGTCGCCTCAACTGCATTTTCAAGGCGTGATGCGGTGAAGTCCACTGCTCCACAATCGCCATAGATGCGACTGGTGAATGTGTGACAGTTCTGCAAGTCTTTGCTGACTATTATTGATGCACCATCAATCAGTTGTAGGTCATGTTTTTCTTCTTCTGCAGTCTTGATCCTCATGTCATATTCGATTAAAATATTTCCATGTGAATCTATCCCTCGCTTAGGGCCAGACATGTTGATGAGAGAACCCTACAAAGTCATTGTTATTAAGTAGCTCTCCATATAAAAGTAAGACATATCTAAAGCCAAATACTTTCCTTATGACGTTTCACTTCACCAATATTTACTTCAAGGGATATTTTACAATGGATAAATAAGATTTTGCCATGTATTGAACTGGATAGTTAGTAAATACATAGCGGTGTTAGAGAGGGAAATTTGGCTCCCACTATATTTATTTCATTTTGTTTCAAATTCCGAATATTAGTTGCATAAGTTTGTTGAAATGAAAAAGGAAAAAAAAGGTTTGTCTGCTTACCCCCGTCAAGTATACAGGTATTTGACCCCTGAAATAATGTATAGCTAAATCATTCCCTGGGGTGATTAGGAGGTGATTTTGCCCATGCAGCAGCATTCACCTAACAGGTCACGTGGCCAGAAACCACCTCCAAACCCTGACCAGGAACGATATAGACAGTATTGAACACTTTAAGAGGCAGAATCCCTGCTTTTATACTCAAGGGGGCTAAGTAGATGAACCACAATATTTGGGGGTGTTCGGTAGTCTCATCCCTTAAAATAATTACAGATAAGTATGGATGTGCACCTGCTCCACGATGATGGGATCATCCCTTTTAAAACTGACCACATAGTTAAGCAATCGATCCAGATCATCCCGCATTGCAATGTATCCGTACAACTCTACTGGCCCACAACCCACATGAATTTTAGCCAGCTTCAATGAGAAAATTTGGAACATGCCACTAGGTGTATGCTGCATGCAAGCTCCATCGAGAATGCAGCAATCTGAGGGATCTGTTAACATCATCGGCTCCAACCAAGCTTCACGAAACAAATACAAGTTACATTGTAATTGGAAATAAATACAATAAACAATACTTGCCATGTGTAAAGTAAACATGCCACTTGAGGATTTGATGTCTCTACTGATTTTTTTTTTACTTTTTTCATGTAAGTGGGAAATATCAATGTTTTTCTACTATAAATTTGCTCCCTCGAAATGTTTTTCCTTGAAGAGAACACAAAGAAAAGAGAGTAATTTTAATCACCCCAGAAAGGAAAAGGTCCAGTTTTACCAAAATCACTAGTTAAGGCCTTAAGGGAAATATCAATATTCTTCTACTGTAAATTTGCTCCCTCGAAATGTTTTCCTTTGAAGCGAACACAAAGAAAAGAGAGTAATTTCAATCACCCCAGAAAGGAAAAGGTCCAGTTTTACCGAAATCACTAGTTAAGGCGTAAGGGGTACCCTTTCCAAAGGTTACCCCAAACTTCTCTGGTGGTCACAAGCACCGCTAGGGAGTTTTGGTGCGTTTTCTCTATGGAAGGGGATGGGAGGGTTGCTGTGTATGCTTTTTTTGTGAGTTCCGATTTTCAAAATGAAATATCTCTTGAACCGTGCGTCCAAATTACACGCATTGTCTTCCTCGCGTCAAGATCGAAACTATATCCCATGTAGATAAGTTTCAACGAACTTCTTTTTTCAGACATAACTTGTACTACCAAATATAACAAACTTGTGCTTCACGTGATAACGTACTTATAGTACCCCACAAGCAGTATAATCCATGTAGTGCAACCTGTACTCACTGCACAGTACACCATGTGCTCCCTGCTCAGTACAACTTGTACCCCCATGCAACCTGTACTCCCCTACCGCAAAGCACAGCTGCGCTTCACAGTGAAGCACAATTGCGCTTCGCGGAGAAAAACACCTGTGCTAAATGCGCTACAGTACGTGAAGCACACCTGTGATGCACAGCCCGTGCAGTACACTTTGCACAATCCTTGCAGCAAACTTACATAAACCACGCAGCACATAAAAACCAGAGAAAAACGTGCAGTAAAAGACCGGTAGAACAAACTAAGAAAAATTGAACAGAACAGGGCGCTCCCGTTTCCTGGCTCGGCTTGATAGCGAGCGAGCACCACGCGCCAAGCCTGGAACGCGCCCGCGCGCGACTCGTTGTCCAAGGGGCACCTCCCCCAATGAGGTACACCCCCATTTTACTGTCTTCAAATATTTCATAACTCCTTAAAGTACTTCTCACCCTCACTTGGGTTCAAAAACTATTAAAATAGATCATTTCACCCCTCAATGAAAAAAAATCGTTTATCTTTCTACACGTCCTCTTTTAGTGTTGATTATTTACCAATGGTAGATAACATAATTAACATGTGTTATAAAATAATTTCATAATTTACCATGGCTATTTGCATATGTTGGGAGCACCTAAACCTGCTTAACATTTTAGGATATAAAAGTCTCAACTACTGTAAATCTGTAAACAGTTTGTCCTCCAACAACAACAACAACAACAACAACAACAACAACAACAACAACAACAAAGTCTTTAGTCCCAAACAAGTTGGGGTAGGCTAGAGGTGAAACCCATAAGATCTCGCGACCAACTCATGGCTCTGGCACATGGATAGCAAGCTTCCATGCACCCCTGTCCATAGCTAGTTCTTTGGTGATACTCCAATCCTTCAGGTCTCTCTTAACAGACTCCTCCCATGTCAAATTCGGTCTACCCCGCCCTCTCTTGACATTCTCCGCATGCTTTAGCCGTCCGCTATGCACTGGAGCTTCTGGAGGCCTGCGTTGAATATGCCCAAACCATCTCAGACGATGCTGGACCAGCTTCTCTTCAATTGGTGCTACCCCAACTCTATCTCGCATATCATCATTCCGAACTCGATCCTTCCTAGTGTGGTCACACATCCATCTCAACATACACATCTCCGCCACACCTAACTGTTGAACATGTCGCCTTTTAGTCGGCCAACACTCAGCGCCATACAACATTGCAGGTCGAACCGCCGTCCTGTAGAACTTGACTTTTAGCTTTTGTGGCACTCCCTTGTCACGGAGAATGCCAGATGCTTGCCGCCACTTCATCCATCCGGCTTTGATTCGATGGTTACATCTTCATCAATACCCCCATCCTCCTGCAGCATTGACCCCAAATATCGAAATGTGTCCTTCTGAGGTACCACCTGCCCATCAAGGCTAACCTTCTCCTCCTCACACCTAGTAGTACTGAAACCGCACATCATGTACTCGGTTTTAGTTCTACTAAGCCTAAACCCTTTCGATTCCAAGGTTTGTCTCCATAACTCTAACTTCCTATTTACCCCCGTCTGACTATCATCAACTAGCACCACATCATCCGCAAAGAGCATACACCATGGGATATCTCCTTGTATATCCCTTGTAACCTCATCCATCACCAAGGCAAAAAGATAAGGGCTCAAAGCTGACCCCTGGTGCAATCCTATCTTAATCGGGAAGTCATCAGTCTTGACATCACTTGTTCGAACACTTGTCACAACATTATCGTACATGTCCTTGTTGAGGGTAATGTACTTTGTTGGAACTTTGTGTTTCTCCAAGGCCCACCACATGACATTCCACGATATCTTATCATAGGCCTTCTCCAAGTCAATGAACACCATATGCAAGTCCTTCTTTTGCTCCGTGTATCTCTCCATAAGTTGTCGTACCAAGAAAATGGCTTCCATGGTCGACCTCCCAGGCATGAAACCAAACTGTTTGTCCTCCCACTGCAAAAAAATGACACTGCGAAAACCAGAGTGAAAGGGAAAACCAGAGTCCTAGCCCATGTATGCACAAACCCTAAACAGAGAGTTTCACCGGCTGTCCTCCCACCATGCAAAAAAGAAAACAACACTACAAAACCAGAGTGAAAGGAAAAACCAGCGCCCCAACCCACGTATGCACGAGTCCAATCGGCGGGGCAAAAAAAAGCTAACGTGCCCAATATGCACGGCTCCACCTCTACCACCGACCACCACCCTCGATCCACCATCACCGGCGACCAATGAGCCCATCCTCGTCCCCTCATCCACTGCTTCAACACAAGTTGTTGCCACCTGTGAGAAATGCAGGGATGCCTAGCAATGACGGTTTGCCCCTCCCCTTCCTTCGTCCCTTGACCTTCTCTCGCCTCATGAAGGTTCCATTCACCGTCTATTGTCCTTCTCTTGTGCTAGAGTCACATTTTCTAGGACCAGTGGTGGAGACCCATTGGCAATGGTGTAGGCGGCATGCCACATAGGGAAGAGTGAAGCAAGCCTGAGGACAAGATACCGCATGTGTCGACCAACCTAGCATCATCCGCATGGAGGATGAGGCAGCTTTACCGGATGCCTAGGTAAACATATATGCATAAGCAAGGAGGATGGAGGATGATTGGTGGCGCATAAGCAAGCACCAGTGGTGCGAACGTGCATCTAGCCCTCTATGTATATTCCAAATTTCTAGGTAAACATATATGCATAACTAGTCTAAGAAATACATGCATCTGAGCCACGATCAATACAGACTGTCAGCCTAAGATGTTCCCCTTTCTATCATTCTCTGTTTATGTGAATATGCAAGTGACATGTATGTGCTTGTGGAACTTGGTGAATGGACATCGGTTTTTATTTGAACAAGCTTAAATCAGATATAAACACAAAATAATGATGTCTCTTTTTTTACTTCTGCACCATGCTTGTTACTAAATACAATAGTATCTGTTCTGTTCAATCTGGGCACCTTGTAATTTGAAATTAGTAAAATCTCAACTGATTTCTTCGAGAATTTCAAGAGTCATCACCATTAAGATCCTTTCACATGCCATGCTTGTGCAATATATGTTTGCTCAAATGAACTGATCCTAATACTTAGACAGATATGTTATATTCAATTTTGCTTAAAACAATAGCTATTGTAAGGAAATAAGTAGGTGCCAATTAACTTGCCATTGTACCATACGTATTTGGTTGGTGCCTTTATTTGGAAGAATATCAATGTGTACTCTTTAAAACATCTTATGAACAAAAAATAATAAAGTAATACGAAGATATAGTTGAGAGAGAAAATAATACCTTTAGTTTGATTTGTTTTGCAAAAGGAGGTTCATCTTACACTGATTTTTACAAGGTGATGTTATCGGATGTTTTTCATCAGTCATGCTTAATATAGAGCAGCCCTTTTACTTTCACCCCTTCCGCCATTCAAGCCGTAGGTTCAGTTTCAGCTGCCTAAGGT
Organism: Triticum aestivum; assembly: GCF_018294505.1. Taxonomy (NCBI): domain Eukaryota; kingdom Viridiplantae; phylum Streptophyta; class Magnoliopsida; order Poales; family Poaceae; genus Triticum; species Triticum aestivum. The sequence goes on along the minus strand of NC_057800.1, from coordinate 685,909,327 downwards.
GGCCTCAAGTTGTACTTAAATTTTTCTTTTTTCAATTTTTATGATTTAAGACGGAATTCATGTTGTCAATTGGATAATTTCTTCTTACATTGACTTTTGACATGGTGATATCCAAGTGAATAGTTGGGTTCTTTTGATCATTTAACAAAAATCTATTGTCGTTCACGATTTCCAATGTAATCTACCAAATTTAACATTAAGGGACTTTGCTGTAAACCTATGTTTTTAAGGCGTCTGTAAGGCGACGCTTAGGCGACGAGGCGCCCCCCAACGCTTTGCAAATATGTCCGCTTTAGGCGCCTAGGCGTCCGCTTTAGTCGCCTAGGCGTCGAGCCCCCCCCCCCCCCCCCCCCCCAAGCGCCTTAAAGCGAAGCGTCACCTTAAAAACATAGCTGTAAACTCATAAGTTTCTGTATGAAAAGAAACTAGATTAAGTGGTGAGTATTTCTTTTTCTTTGGACAGGTTGTCCTATGGCAGAACAATTGGGGTGAAAGCTAAGGTACTTCCAATGGTATGAAATCAAAATCTGGATGAAACCTAAGCTGTTAGTAATGGAATGTTTCAGATATAGGGGAGAACTAACGATATTTCTAGTAGGGCAACGCTTTCAAGGTCGGTTTCTCTGTGAGCGTATATTCTATTAATATGGATTCATTGCAACACACGGTCACTTTGCTAGTACATGCTAAAAAGAATGAGAAGTTATGAACATATTCCTCAGGGAAGGACATGATGCCGCCTCACAAATTTTGAAAGAAAAAATTATGAGGGGCAAAAAAAAAGATATACCATTTGAAGTGAACTGAACCCATTTTAGAAAAAAGAAAGGAACTTGGGGAGGGGAGGGTAGGTAAAGGTGGGCCGGGAAATAGTTTACGAACAGCCAAAACAGTCTGGACAGGATATAATGTCCAATGAATCACAACAATGATTAAGATAACAGTGGCAAGAGCTTAGGTCACAACAGTTTAGCTGTCTATTACTTTTGCAAATACCAAAATGCATCCCTGAGTACCATTTGATGAGATTTCCTTTTATTTCTGGCAATGCACTGGTATTCAACTTGTAAAAGTAAACATGCAACATCAAAATCTATCAGAAATATATCAGGAAAAGAGATATACATCACTTACTCTCGTTACGGTCTGCAATGCGATATTCCTTTTTCCATGCATGCCTGCCCTTGTATATAGAACCATCATGATGGCTGCTTTTAGGAAATATAGCCATAGGAACTACACCGTCAAAAGGGTAACCAGCCATCTGTTCATCCCAGCCTTTTACTCCACTGCTGCTGGCCATGCTACGAGATCCATGAGGAAATCTATCACCAAAGAGCATAAAAGGCCAATATCATCATCTGGCATAAATAAGATGGTACCATCAGTCATGATTGAAATCATGACGTTAAGCTTGAAATCCATTTCTATTTCTTTCCGCATTTTTTTCTCTGTATTGGGAGTCACTGAATAATCTAAGAGATTATCCCGTTTGCCTTAAAAAATTAACAGAATGATAAATAAAGACCCAATTTTGGGCCACAATCCAGATCCATAAATATAGCAGCCAACTAAAGGTGAAAACTTTAGCATAGAACAAGAAAACACACCTGCAAACACGACGGGCAGCTGAATTATGAGGCAAAACTCGTCGCAGCGGCCACCAGCTAGGCGGAGTAGAGGCCGTCAAAGAGAGGAGCGACCGCAGAGGAGAGGAGAGGCGGTGCATTGGGGAGGGAGGGGTGGCACTGAGGAAGAATCGAGCCCGCTGGGGGGGAGGGCCCGCTGCCGCAGCCGCCGGCTAGGTGATGAAGAAGAGGGGCGTGAGGAGGAGGGGAAGGAGAGGACCACTTGGGCATCTCTAGCAAGCTGATCATCTCTCGGGCCGCGTTGGGTTTCAGGCCTGAAACCCGAGCCCAAAAAGGCCCAGTAAATTTTCCAATCTTTAAGCCCAAGTCCGGCCCGTTTGAAAAGCCTGAAGCCCGGCTGCGCTTGAAGGACAGCACTAACCGCGTACCCTCCCCTAAAAAAAGAAAAAAAAACTAACTGCATACTCTATGGCCCAGTTCTTTTCCTCGATTTTGGACAATCTTGGTCTGGAAAATCAAAAGCTCAAATGAACTCGATTCAATTGTCTTAAATCATGCGAGGATCGCCACAATCGGTAGTGCAATCGATAATCCTCTGGGAACCTTGCTTCTCACGATTCTAGTCGCTCCCGCAAAACAAAACACTTCGATTTAGGGTAGTATACCCCTATTTGGGCTGGAAATTACGAGGAAACTGCCACTGGTGGACAGCCGCGTCCAGGAAACGAGTCGCACGACTCATCTCTCCATCGCTCGATCCCCCACCTCTCCGCTAGCGCTCGCGCTAGGGTTACAGGGCCGCCGCCCCCGCCCGCTAGACGCCGGCCACGGAGACGACGCCTGAAGCCACTGCTCTGCCCCGAGGCTCGCAGATGCTGCTCCGCCCGGGCGCTGGCCTCGACGCCCAACGCCGCCTCGCCAGAGTTCACTCAGGTCGTTGCCTCAGCTGAGCTCTCCTCTCCTCCCTGTCTCATCTCCTCTCTGTCTTCTCTGTTCTACTCTGTACATGGATGGATGGACCGATGAATGGATGCCATGGTTACTACGTAGTTCTTCTCTGTACATGTTCGTCTTGTTTCAAGTGGTAGCAATTCAGCATCCAGTTTCAGTTCAGGAACATTATGGACATTTTAGCATATAGCCCATCCCATAATCTTATACCACAATTCAGAAAAGAACTCAACGGCTGATTGTGTGAGAAGTTTCTCATAAGCTGATTCTGGAATCAGATTCATTGATCGTAATTGAAGCATGTGAGGGGCAATCAAGATGATGGGATGAAGCTGCTGCAATTTTTGCTGAATGTGTGGATGTTTCAGTTTTGATTGGGAAGGTCAAATTTAAGCATTGCTTTCGTAGTTCAAATCAAGCGGCTCATGTGTTAGCCAATTATAGTTTTTGTAATAAGACTTCTAGTACTTGGACGGATGAACCGCCGGGATGTCTAGTCTCAAAACTTCTGGATGATGTAATTCCTATCTAAGTTAATAAAGCTAGCCATGATGACCTTCCCTCAAAAAAAAAAACTAGGCCTATATCTCGCATGGCGCGAGTCCTGGGCGCCCCTATTTCTCGCTTTAGCGAGACAGGGGGAAGCCTCGCGTCGGGGGAGCCCAGATGGGCCGACCAAGCCGCGCGGGAGGCCATGGCCTGTTTTTCAAAAAAAATTATTTCTGTTTTCTGTTCTTGTTTTTTACTTTTGTACTTTTTATACTTTAAAATATTCTACATGTGTGTGTGTGTGTATATACATATTTGAAAAATCTTGAACAAGTATTTGAAAAAATGATGAATAAGTATTAAAAAATGTTTAATGATTATTTTAAAAAGAATTTATTTTTTGCCACTCTAGTTTTTGCCCACTTTACTTATGCCACTCTAAAATTTGACATTTCGCTCTTGCCACTGTTAGCTTTTGACCATATATCACTTTTGCCATTCCGTGACAAAAGCAAAATTTTCAAAGTGACAATTGTGATGCATTGTCAAAAGTTAAGAGTGGCAAAAGTGAAATAAAAAATTATCGTTTTTACCATGGAATGACATTTGTGATGTATTGCCAAAAGTTAAGAGTGGCAAAAGTGAGATGTCAAATTCTAGAGTGGCATAAGCAAAATTGGCAAAAGCTAGAGTGGCAAAAACAATTTTTTCCCTTTAAAAAATGTTTAAAAAGTATTAAAAATGTTGAAAAGGTATTTTAAAATGTTTAATAAATATTCAAAAAATGTTGAATGAGTATTTGTAAAATGGTGAACAAGTATTTGAAAAATGTTGAGTAAGTATTAAAAATGTTGAAAGAGTATATGAAAAATGTTGGAAAAGTATTTGAAAATGTAGAATAAGTAAAAAAATGTTGAAAAAAATATGTGAAAATGTTGAATAAGCGTTCAGACAATGTTGAACGTGTATAAAAAAATGTTGATCACTTATTAAAAAATGTTTTTAAAATATAAAAAAATGTTGAGTGAAAACGAAAACAAACATAAGAAAAAATAAAAAGGAAAAAACAAAAATGGAGAAGAAAACCAAGAAACAAAATAAATAAAAACACGAAAATAAAATGAAAAGATTAAAAAAGTAAAAAGAAAAAAGAAAAGAAACATCTTGGAAGAAAAGAGAAAAAAACAAAAACAAAAAGAAACCCGTGTTCGTTTCGCCTCAACTACAACTCGCCCTACTATTGACGAGAATCCAGGCAGTAGCCTCGCCCTCAAGTCGCTCCTTTTTCTCTATTTTCTTTTGAAGTGGGCCGGCCTGTTATTGTTGAAGCTTGCGGTGAGAGTTCCTGTGGGCTCGCTTAATGCGAGAGATAGCATTCGCGGCGAGTCCTTAGCTTCTCTTGCCTGAAGGACTTCTTCTCTCGGCTGCCCTATCTATCTTTTTTTCGCCTGCTTCGAATGGGATTTTTTTTCACTTCTTTTCGTTTCTCCTTTAGTTTTTTGTTTCTTCTTTGGTTTTCTATAGTTTTATGGTTTTCTCAGGTTTTCTTTATCTGTTTCTCATTCGTGTTTTCTTTTCTTTATTTTTCTTGTTCTTTTCTTTCTCTATTTTTCTTTGGTTTTTCTTTTGTATTTTTCATCGATTTTCTTCATTTTCTTTGTCGGATTCACTCATTTTCATTCTTTTTGCAGTAGGTTTCTTTGATTTTTTTTCTTTATTACTTTTGATTTCCTTTGTTTCTTTTTTGGTTTGTATGTATGAGAAATATTGTTAATATATTTTTAAAGTGTCAACGCGTATATAAAAGTGTTGACCATGTATAAAAATGTAGGACTCATTAAGTAAAAGTAAACATCAAAAACATATAAATAGGAAAATATAATTAGCTATTTAAAAAATATTAAACATGTATATTAAATTGTTTCTGTTGTATACAAAAAATATATATTGTGTGTGAAAAAAATGTTGATTGCCATTTAAAAATTTCCAACACATGGTTAACATTTTTTGTACATGTTTAACATTTTCTAGCTACATGAAGAATGTTTTTTCTATACAAGTTTAACACTTTATAAATACATGATCAAAAATTCTATATACACATACAACTTCTGTATACACAAAAGACATTTTTTCTATACACATTTAACATTTTTAAAATCTTGATTACCATTTTTCAAATACTTGATTAAATTTTCAAATACATGATTAACATTTTTCATACACATTGTATATATTTTTTGTATATATGATATTATATACACATTTACCTTTTTCAAATGCTTGATTATTATTATTTTCAAATGTTTCACGTATATTTAGAGTATTTTGGAAGTATAAATAATGTACACTACGTTGATCGAGGCGGACAGCTCCAGCCACTGCGACTCGTGCGTATTTGTTCGAACAAATTGAGCAGGGTGTTTGTTATTGTTGAGGAACGCAGTAATTTCAAAATTTTCCTACGAACACACAAGATCTATCTAGGTGATGCATAGCAACGAGCGGGAGTGTGTGTCCACGTACCCTCGTAGACCGAAAGCGGAAGCGTTTAGTAACGCGGTTGATGTAGTCGAACGTCTTCGTGATCCAACCAATCAAGTACCGAACGCACGGCACCTCCGCGATCTGCACACGTTCAACTCGGTGATGTCCCTCGAACTCTTGATCCGGCTGAGGCCGAGGGAGAGTTTCGTCAGCACGACGGCATGGTGACGATGATGATGAAGTTAGTGACGCAGGGCTTCGCCTATGCACTACAACGATATGACCGAGGTGGAAATATGTGGAGGGAGGCACCGCACACGGCTAAGAATCAACTTGTGTGTCTATGGGGTGCCCGCCTCCCCCGTATATAAAGGAGGGGAGGAGGGGGTCGGCCGGCCTCATGGTGCGCCCTCAAGGAGGGAACCTACTCCTAGGAGGGGGAATGAAGGGGGAGAGGAGAGGAGGGAAAGCCCCCCCCCCCTCCCAATTCGGATTGGGCTTGGGGGCACGCCCCTCCTCTTTGCCTTCTCCTCACTCTTCCACTAAACCCCATGTAGGCCCATTAAGCGCCACCCCCCCCCCCCCCGGGAGGGGGGGGGTTCCGGTAACCTTCCGGTACTTCGGAAAATGCCCAAACTAATCCAAAACCTTTCCGGTGTCCAAACATAACCTTCCAATATATCGATCTTCATGTCTCGACCATTTCGAGACTCCTCGTCGTGTCCGTGATCACATCCGAGACTACGAACTACCTTCGGTACATCAAAACACATAAACACATAATACCGATCGTCATCAAACGTTAAGCGTGCGGACCCTGCGGGTTCGAGAACTATGTAGACATGACCGAGACTCATCCCCGGTTAATAACCAATAGCGGAACCTGGATATGCTCATATTGGCTCCCACATATTCTACGAAGACCTTTATCGGTCAAACCGCATAACAACATATGTTGTTCCCTTTGTCATCGGTATGTTACTTGCCCGAGATTCGATCGTCGGTATCTCAATACCTAGTTCAATCTCGTCATCGGCAAGTCTCTTTACTCATTTCGTAATGCATCATCCCATTACTAACTCATTAGTCACATTGCTTGCAAGACTTATAGTGATGTGCATTAGATGGCCCAGAGATACCTCTTCGATACACGGAGTGAAAAATCCTAATCTTGATCTATGCCAACTCAACAAAACACCATTGGAGACACCTGAAGAGCATCTTTATAATCACCCAGTTATGTTGTGACATTTGATAGCACACTAAGTGTTCCTCTAGTATTCGAGAGTTGCATAATCTCATAGTCATAGGAACATGTATAAGTCATGAAGAAAGCAATATCAACAAACTAAACGATCATAGTGCTAAAGCTAACGGATGGGTCTTGTCCATCACATCATTCTCTAATGATGTGATCTCGTTCATCAAATGACAACACATGTCCATGGCTAGGAAACTTAACCATCTTTGATTAACGAGCTAGTCAAGTAGAGGCATACTAGGGACACTCTATTTGTCTATGTATTCACACATGTACTAAGTTTCCGGTTAATACAATTCTAGCATGAATAATAAAAATTTATCATGATAGAAGGAAATATAAATAAAAACTTTATTATTGCCTTTAGGGCATATTTCCTTTAGTTATACACTCCTAGCGGCCCACCCAGGGCATGAGCAGGGTGTTGCACAGGCGAGCATTATTTCCACCACACATCAAGCAAGGCATACGGGCAAATCCTATTCGGCATTTCAGGCGTCGGTTAAGGGCTGTTTTCTGAACCGGCGCGCACTACCCCTCCTAGCTGCGCTGGCCCATATATCATTTTTTTCTTCCTTCAGTAAATGTCCAAAAAGGTGAAAGGGCTAGGGGGTTCGAACTCAGGATCTCTAGGTTCAGATGGAAGCACACTAACCAATAGGCAACACAACCCATATAATATCTTACATCCTTTTTCCCTTTCTATACTTTCTCAAGTTCACGGGAAGCTGCGGTTTTGGGAAGCTTCTAGAAGTTTCCCAAACGGGTTTTTCTGGGTTCATTTTGCAGTTTCCTGAATGGTTCTTATTCAGTTTTTCTCCTTTTTCTTATTCCTTTTGCCCCTTTTCTTGTTCTTTTTTTCCTTTTATTTTTCCTATATCTATGAAAATTTGATGACCTTTTATCAAATCCGATGAATTTTTTTCCAAAATGATGAACGTTTTCAAAATCGATGAACTTTTTACAAATTCGATGAACTGTTTCAATAATATGGACATTTTTTAAATTCGATGAACTTTTTAAAACTTGATGAATGTTTTTAAAAAACGACGACTTTTTTCAAAATTCAATGAACTTTTTTCTGTATAGACGCAAGTGCTTATATACATGCGCATTCACTCACCCCTATGAACACACACACACACACCGTACCTCGGAAATACTGAAATAAATCCAGCATAAATGCGAGCACCAGGATTTGAACCCTGGTGGGCTGGGGATACCAGTGTCCTCCTAACTATCCAACCACAGGTTGGTCGCGTGCTAGGTTAGAGTTTGTGACATAGGAATAGGGCGACCTTTCTTAACAGGAAACAAGCCGCACTTTTCACTGTTTATTCTTTGTTTTATTTCCAGTTTTTTGGTTTTCTCTGTTTTTTCTATGTTCATTGTTTTTTCTTCTTCCCTTCTTTGTTGTCTTTCTTTAGTTTTATTTTTTTCTTTTTTCTTCTCCATTTTTCTTTAGCTTTCTTTTTTCTTCTCTATTTTTTGTTTTTTTCATTTGTTTTTTGTATGTCTGTTTTCGTTTTCAATCTACAATTTCGTACATGTCAAAAATATTATTTAATAAGTGATCAACATTTTTTGTATACATGTTCAATATTGTTCGAACGCTTATTCAACATATTTAGACACTTGCTCAACATTTTGCTAATTATTCAACATTTTTTAACATGTCGACATTTTTCGAATACTCGTTCAACATTGTATTAATACTTATTCAACATTTTCAAATACTTGTTCAACATTTTAAAAACTTATTCAACATTTTTCAAATACTTGTTCAAAATTTTTTAAATACTCGTTTAGCAATTGTTAATACTTATTCAACATTTTTCAAATATTTGTTCAACATTTTTAATACTTATTCAAAATTTTCAAATACTTGTTCAACATTTTTAATACTTATTCAAAAATTTCAAATACTTGTTCAACATTTTTCAAATACATGTTCAACATTTTTTAATAATTATTCAAAAAATTTAAAATAATTGTTCAATATTTTTATTACTTATTTGTAATTTTCAAATACTTGTTCAACATTTTTTAATAGTTACTCAACATTTATCAAATACTTGTTCAATAGTTTTATTACTTATTCAAAATTTTCAAATATTTGTTCAAATTTTTTATTACTTATTCAACATTTTTCAAATACTTTCAATATATAAAAATACAAAGATAAAACAAAAATTGAGATAGAAAATAGAAAAAGAAAACAAAAAATAGGCCTTTGCCTCCCGCGCGGCTAATAGGAGCCCCTAGGCATAGGGGCAGCCCATGTGTTTGGCCCAGCCCACCAGAGCATACTCGGTCATGTGTCTACTTGTTCGATCTAGGGCATTCCGTATCCGTATATGTGTATTTTGCAAATGGGCTCCTAGCTGGGTCGGCCCATCTCACCCTGTTTCCTTTGTGTATTCCAGACGCAAAAAAGGAGCGCACAGGCGGGGGATCGAACTAGTGATCTCTACTTCGAGCCCAACGTGATCAGACACATACTTTTACTTCCTTTTTTAGTTCAACTTTCCTTTTTCCAAACTCAAAAAAATAACTTTCCTTTTTCTTTTTTCCTTTTCTTGTTTATGTTTTTTCTTTTTCTTTCTTCCGGGATCAATGATTTTTATTATAATCCGTGAACTTTTTTCTTCATATTGATGAACTTTTTTTCAAATTCGCTGAACTTTTTACAAATTCGATATACTTTTTTTAACTTCAGTTAACTTTTCTTAATTCAATGAACTTTTTTCATATTCGATGAACTTTTTTTCAAATTCAACAAACTTTTTCTAAATTTGACAAACTTTTTTCAAATTGATGAATTTTTAAAAAAAATTGAGAAACTTTTTTCAAATTCGATGAACTTTTTTTAACTTTAATGAACTTTTTTCATATTCGATGATTTTTTTAAAAATTGATGAACTTTTTTCAAATTTGTAGATTTGTTTTTGAAAATCCATGGAAATGTTTTTCAATTTTGATGAACTTTTTTCAAACTTGATGAACTTTTTTCAAATTTGATGAACACTTTTTGAAAATCGATGAACTTTTTTCAAGTTTGTCAACTTTTCTTCAAAATGATGAACTTCTTTCAAAATTCATGAACTTTTTCTTATCACGATTTTGTTTCCAAAACATTTAAGCGATACTGTACATGGTTATGGGCAACAAATAGCGCTACGACTGGGTTATTAGGTATTTTAGGGTGCTACAAATCACTCAAGGCCGGTAGCTCCAGTGGTTAGGGAGCTCGGACGTGGAATGAACGTCATGAGTTCGAATCCTGTTGTAGCCATTTTTTTGGGATTTTTTCACGCGAGTTTGCTGGTCGGCACGTTTCGTGGGCTGGCCCAACTTGTAGGGCGCGTGGGCGCCGGATCTCCAAGTTTTCCTTCTCGCCTAGCGAGTTAGGGTTTTGCCCTCCCGGAGGCGATCTTTTCTCCGCCATCGAGCCTTTCTCCTCCCCTTCCCTACCTCTGCTCCTGGGCTCAATTCGGGCTGATCGCGGGGTTATCGTAGATCACCGCCCGACCTTGGTTGGTTTCCCGGGGTGCAAACAGGGAGCTAGGGTTCGTTAGCAGTGCCTAATCGGTCTAATTCGGACTAGGGTTTCCAAACATGGCTGAGGACGGCGCGCCAGCGGCTGTAACACTGGGCGCGGGCTCCTCTGATGACCTAGAGAAGATGATGGCAGAGCTTGGCCTTTGCGAAGAAGACCTGGACGATGTCGGCTATGATGAGGATTCTGCACCACAAGAGGAGGCACGGTGGATGGCTTTAGTACGAGTTCACATCGACAAGCCTTACAACCAGTTTTGGTTCTTCAAGAAAATGCGTGCGGCATGGGACCTCGCGCGTGACTGCAAGTTCCGCCCCCTGGAGGACAACCTCTACACAGTGCAATTCTTTTGCTTGGGGGATTAGGAATGGGTCATGAGTTCGAATCCTGTTGTAGCCATTTTTTTGGGATTTTTTCACGCGAGTTTGCTGGTCGGCACGTTTCGTGGGCTGGCCCAACTTGTAGGGCGCGTGGGCGCCGGATCTCCAAGTTTTCCTTCTCGCCTAGCGAGTTAGGGTTTTGCCCTCCCGGAGGCGATCTTTTCTCCGCCATCGAGCCTTTCTCCTCCCCTTCCCTACCTCTGCTCCTGGGCTCAATTCGGGCTGATCGCGGGGTTATCGTAGATCACCGCCCGACCTTGGTTGGTTTCCCGGGGTGCAAACAGGGAGCTAGGGTTCGTTAGCAGTGCCTAATCGGTCTAATTCGGACTAGGGTTTCCAAACATGGCTGAGGACGGCGCGCCAGCGGCTGTAACACTGGGCGCGGGCTCCTCTGATGACCTAGAGAAGATGATGGCAGAGCTTGGCCTTTGCGAAGAAGACCTGGACGATGTCGGCTATGATGAGGATTCTGCACCACAAGAGGAGGCACGGTGGATGGCTTTAGTACGAGTTCACATCGACAAGCCTTACAACCAGTTTTGGTTCTTCAAGAAAATGCGTGCGGCATGGGACCTCGCGCGTGACTGCAAGTTCCGCCCCCTGGAGGACAACCTCTACACAGTGCAATTCTTTTGCTTGGGGGATTAGGAATGGGTGATGTAGGAAGGACCGTGGAACTTCCAGGGGAACGTGGTGATCCTTACGCCCTATGAAGGAGTTACCCAACCCTCCAAAGTTTCGTTAGACACGCTTGATATCTGGGCCCAAATCCATGATATACCTGACAAGTATGCTCATCTTGTCCACGCTCTGGGAGGAAAGATTGGTGAAGTCTTGTTTGTGGAAGCTCAATCCCAAGATTTTGCAGGTAACTTCTACCGTGTTTGGGTCAAGATTAATGTCTTCAAGCCGCTCAAGAACACGGTGTCGATGATTCGAGATGGGAGGTGACAGATTTATAGGGTTAAGTACGAAAAACTCCCCGACTGATGTGCTGTATGTGGACATCTTGGCCATGTGTTCAAAGAACATGGCGATGGAATTCATACTCCAGATGCATTGTTCTTTAAGGATCTTCGGGCCTCATGGAGAATGAGAGAATGAGGACAGGGAACGAACCCGGGGGAGGTCGGGGTCGCCCAGGAGGGTAGAGGGGAGGACGTTCTGGTTGCTCTACCAATCCCAATGGAAGCGCCGGAGGGTCCGCCACGGTCCAAGTTTCAGCTGAAGTTAATGATCCTGCTGCCAAAGCAATCATGGATACTGATATGTCAGAGGGAAGCAGGAAAAGGCTCGAGAGAGCAAGCCAAAGCGACCAACAATCGGATCTAGACACCAATGCTAATGCGCTTGCTATTGTGCCAATGGCGCTCAATGCAGTAAGTCCTCCACCAAAGAGAGATCCCAAGAGAGCTAAGGCAGGGGCATGCAAAGAAGGAACCACTAATGCAGCAAAACCCAATATGGCGGGCTCCGGCGAGGGGCGCCGCCGGGGACAATGAGTATACTATGTTGGAACTACCGTGGGGCTGGCAAACCCATGCTAGTTCGAGAGCCTTGCGACACGGCAAGGAAGTTTGCCCCCTCTATTCTTTGCATTGTTGAAACCCAAATAGAGGGTAGTAGAGTTGAGAAGCTTGTCGATACTCTAGGTTATAATAAGAGTTTTGCTATTAGTAACTCTGTTAGAAGTGGTGGAATTGGTATCTTTTGGAATGATTCAATAAAGCTCGGGATTATTGGTTACTCTGAGTATCATGTGGATGTTGAGGTTGACTCTTTTAACTATACTAAAGCTCGGTTTACTTTCGTCTATGCAGAGGCTCAGGTTAGCAAGCGGTACAAAACATGGAATATGCTTAGAGGCATTGCAAACTCGAGCCAGCTACCGTTGGCAGTGCTAGGTGACTTTAATGAAGTTTTGCATACATATGAGCATGATGGCATGGGATAGAAGTCAAGCCCAGATGGATGCCTTCCGGGATGTTTTGGATACATGTGGGCTAGTAGATATTGGATACCAGGGGAACACATGGACTTTTGAGAAGAAGGTTGCTGGCGGTACTTTTACGCGTGTAAGGTTGGACCGGTGCGTCGCAACACCGAAATGGTCTTTGGCATTCCCTACAGCGAAGCTTGAGCATAAGAACTCTGCCTCATTGGATCATGCAGCCGTTCTACTCAGACTTGTTGATGAGAGTGGAAAGAAGAAGGGGCCTCGCCCGTTCAAATATGAGCTAATGTGGGAACGCCATCCAGAGTTCTTAAATATTGTTTCATCTGACTGGAGCAAATCAGAGGCAAACTCGGTTGCGGAATTGCATGATAAACTGGAGGGAATGGCTCAGGGGCTGCACATTTGGGACCGGGACGAGTTCGGTTCAATTCTAGGTTAGATGAAAAAACTCAAGGCCGAGCTTGATGCAGAACGTGCAAATCCAGGGAGGACCGACCCTTCCCATGCCGATATAAAAATCTCAGACCGGCTAGTTGAGTTGTATCATCGGGAGGAGATGCTTTGGCGACAAACAGAAAGGTTAGAGTAGCTGGTGCATGGGGATAAAAACACATATTTCTTCCACCCGAGAGCTGGTCGGAGAAGAAGGAAGAACCAAATCAAAGCCTTGTTATGCCCGGATGGTAGTTTAACCAAGCATGCTAATGAGATGGCAACCCTCACCAATGAGTTTTATGAAAACCTATACACCTTTGAGGGAGTCCAGAACATGGAGAGAGTCCTTGACATGGTTCCACGTAAGGTAATGTCTGAGATGAATGCACAACTAACCGCTTCATATACACAGAAGGAAGTAAAGGACGCCCTTTTTCAAATGTTTCCCATCAAAGCACCAGCACTACAAAAAAAAGACACATCCGTGACATTTTGGGACGAACGAATATTTTTTCTGTCATACATATGACACTTCTATGACGATAATTGTGACAAAACCCGGTATCATCATAGATATGGTGGGCTCCTACTTCTATGACAAAAAATCATGACAGAAAATGGGCTTTTTGTCCTGGGCGGGCCGGAGACGCAACTGCATGACATTCTTTGGGCCGTCCATGACGGAAAAAACCGTGGTAGAAGCGAGGGCGAGGAAAATTTCGGGGAGTTCCCGGTTACGGTGGGAGGTCGGGGGCCGAGCGATGTGCGTTTCTCTCGTACACGTGCGCACGTGTGTGCGAGGCGTTGGCTCTAACTAAACCCAAGCGAGGCGTTGGGCTCTAACTGAACCCGAGCGATTGCACTGCAGGCTACGCGTTACTGAACCCGAGCGATCGATCGATGGCTGTTAACTGAACCCAATCGAGCGATTCCTTCGCTACTGCTGCTAATTGAAGCTGATCGATGCTGCCTCTGGATGAACAGTGAGCGTTGCGGGGGGGGGGGGGGTGTTGGATGAACAGGACCCCGTGATGTTGCCTCTGGATGAACAGGACCCTGATTGATCGAGCTGGTTGGGGCTGGATGAACAAGACCCCGTGGAGGGCTGGATGAACAGGACCATCCCGTGGAGGGCAGGATGAATAGGAGCCCGTGGAGGGGTGGTTGAACAGGAGCCCGTGGAGAGGGCTGGTTGAACAGTAGCCGGTGGAGTAGCGCACGGTGGAGGCTGTATGAACAGGAGCCCGTCGATGAACAGTCGCAGCTGGAGGCTGGAGGGGGTCGACGGTGGATGAACAGTAGCTCGTGGAGGCTGGAGGGGGTCGACGGTGGAGATGAACAGTATCCCGTGGAGTCCCGTTTTGCGGTACGCCACACCCCTCCCAATGAACAGGACCCCCGTTTCGACCGTAGCGCTCCAACACAAGTCCGTTTCCTCCGTTTTGCGGTATGCCACACCCCTCCCGATCAACAGGACCCCCATTTCGACCGTAGGAGGTCCGTTTCCTCCGTTTTACGGTACGTCATACCCCTCCCGATCAACATGACCCCGTTCCGAACGTAGGAGGTTCGTTTCCTCCGTTGTGCGGTATGCCAGGCCTCGTTTCCATCGCCTGTTCCGTCCAAGCCCTCCCGATGAACACGACCACGCATTCCGTTCCGACCCAGCCAGTTGGCTCCCACGCGTTCCGTTGCCTCCCGATGAACACGACGCATTCCGTTGCCTCCCCATGAACACGACGCATTCCGTTGCCTCCCCATGAACACGACGACGACGATGTTTCTCCGTTCCGACCCAGCCATGTCAACGAGCCCTCGCCGTACGTATGCCCGAGTAGGCGTTCGAGACCCCGCCCGTATGTACACATACATGGCCGTATTTTCTTTCTTGCACCCTGGCCGCCTCTACTACGACACGTGCGCGCCTCTATATCCACCAGTATATATGTACATACACGTTCGCGACCAGAATGACAACGTACGTACACTTCGACCAGGTGGGTCCCGACTGTCAGGCACTTCCTTGCGTGCGAAGATGTAGCTCGTGGGTCCCAACAGTCAGGGGGCGAAATACAGTGGCCCGTCCGGTGGGTCCCCGCTGTCAGGTGGAGGAATAATTATTTTGCACGTAATAAGGAGGCACTTCCTTGCTGCGGCCGTGGACCCAGCTGTCAGCCTCTCCACGTACAGTCCACGTCCGATGGAAGCTGTTCCTTGACCACGTTGACCACGCCGCGCCGAGAGCACCAGGGCGGTGGACGACGGCGATGCCTAGAAAGGGGATGACATGGAGCCAGGGAAGACGCGGCAGTGGATGCCCATGCGTAGAGGAGTACGAGGGCACTGGTTCGCTGCGGTGTGAGGCTGCCGTCACCGTAGAGTAACAGGGGGTGTGGGTGAGTAGAGGGATGGCCTGGCCAGCGGTGGGAGTAGTAGGATGCGGTGAGGCCTCCGCCGCATCGCAGCCGACCACGGGAGGCAGGAGCACGAGGCACGACCGGCGCTGGTTTGGGCGGCTGGAGCAAGAAGACCAGAGGTTGAAGAAGCACTACGGCCGTTGGATGGACATCGTACGGTCACTGTTGCTAGAATCGTGCATATTGACTAAGTTGACAAAGCCCTCCGTCCCCGTCAACTTAGTAGGCCCACAAGTTAGCCTGCCACTATACTGGGTCCCAGCTAACAGGGGGAGTATTCATTTTTTTTGTGCGTAATAAGGAGGCACTTCCTTGTGTGCGAAGATATAGCTGGTGGGTCCGAGCTGTCAGCGGCGGTAACGTTTTTTCGCGAAATACAGAGGCCCTTTCGGTGGGTCCCTGATGTCAGGTGGAGGAATCATTACTTTGCACGTAATAAGGAGGCATTTCCTTGCGTGCGGCCGTGGACCCAGCTGTCGGCCTCTCCACGTACAGTCCACTTCAGATGCATGTCGGTCGTTGACCACGTTGACCAGGCCGCGCCGAGAGCACCAGGGCGGTGGACGACGGCGAGGCCTAGGAAGGGAACGACACGGAGGCAGGGAAGACTCGACAGTTGTTTCCCACGCGGAGGGGAGTACGACTGTACGAGGGTTTACTGGTTCGTCTGCCGTCGCCGGAGAATAACAGCAGGTGTGGTGAGTAGAGGGATGGCTAGGCCAGCGATGGGAGTACGGTGGGGCGGTGAGGCCTGCGCGGCAGCACAGCCGGCCGCGGGGAGGAGGGAGCAGGCAGTCCCGCCGGCGCTTGTTTGAGCGGCTGGAGCAGGAAGAGCAGAGATTGAAGAAGCACGACGGCCGTTGGATGGACATCCAACAGTCACTGCTTGTGCGTCAACCTTTTTTTTAGGAAAGCCTCAAATCTGTGGAAAACAGCATACAACCCATCTGCCATTATTTCTAATAATTTTCAGCCCATTTGCTAATTCTTAAGGTTTTTTTGGAGCCCATATTCTTTTTGTTAGCATTACAGCCCAAATTGTGGCCAAGGTTAAAAAATTATACGAAATTTTGCATATTTCGGTGCGGTCCGAACTGTTTTTAATCCCGAAATTTCGACTCACATTCAAACTGATTTTAAAAATAAATGTATATCAATATAAAATCCAACAAATTCTCCACGCATAAAAATTAATGTAATTTAAAATCTTGAAATGAAAAAAAAGATATTTGAAACTAATTGCCGGTTTGATGTGTTTTAAAAATGTACAGGCCATTTCTCATTACTGATGGGCCATTTTCTCGGCCAGCCGAATGAAAGCTCTCCTCGTCTTGAAAGATTTGCAGCCCAACAGGCCTGACAAAGCGACTTACTTGGCAAATCACAAAAAAACTGGGCTGTGGCCGTGGACCCAGCTGTCAGCCTCTCCACGTACAGTACTCTTTCGATGGAAGTCGTTCCTTGACCACGTTGACCACGCCGCGCGGAGAGCACCACGGCGGTGGACGACGGCGAGGCCTAGGAAGGGGATGACGCGGAGCCGGGGAAGACACGGCAGTGGAAGCCCGCGCGGAGAGGAGTACGAGGGTTCACTGGTTCGGCTGCGGTGTGAGGCTGCCGTCGCCGCAGGGCCTGGCCAGCGGTGGGAATAGTAGGGGGCGGTGAGGCCTCCGCGGCAGCACAGCCGGCCACGGGAGGCAGGAGCATGCGGCACGACCGGCGCTGCTTTGGGCGGCTGGAGCAAGAAGACCAGAGGTTGAAGAAGCACTACGGCCGTTGGATGGACATCGTACGGTCACTGGAGCTAGAATCGTTCATATTGACTAAGTTGACAAAGCCCTCCGTCCCCGTCAACTTTGTTGGCCCACAAGTCATCCTCCCACTATGGTGGGTCCCAGCTAGCAGGGGGTATTCATTTTTTTGTGCGTAATAAGGAGGCACTTCCTTGCGTGCGAAGATATAGCTGGTGGGTCCGACATGTCAGCGGGGGGAACATTTTTTCGCGAAATACAGAGGCCCTTCCGGTGGGTCCCAGCTGTCAGGTGGAGGAATCATTATTTTGTGCGTACAGTCCACGGCCGATGGATGTCGTTCGTTGACCAAGTTGACCAGGCCGCGCTGAGAGCACCATGGCGGTGGACGATGGCGAGGCCTAGGAAGGGAACGACACGGAGCCGGGAAGACTCGGCAATGGTTGCCCATGTGGTGGGGAGTACGAGGGTTTACTGGTCCGGCTGCCGTCGCCGGAAAATAACAGGAGGTGTGGGTGAGTAGAGGAATGGCCTGGCCAGCAATGAAGTAGGGTGGGGTGGTGCGGCCTGTGCGGCAGCACAGCCGGCCACGGGAGGCGGGAGCAGGCAGTCCCACCGGAGCTGGTTTGGGCGGCTGGAGCAAGAAGATCAGATATTGAAGAAGCAGCACGGCCGTTGGATTAACATCCAACGGTCACTGCTGCTAGAATCGTTTGTGGACTAAGTTGACAAAGCCAAAGTACACGTCAACCTAGTAGACCCACAAGTCAGCCTCCAAATCTGTCCCAAACAGCATACAGCCCGAAATTTCTAGCCAGATTCAAATTAATTTTAAATCTAAATATACCTTAATTTAAATTCAATGAAATTTTACCCGCACAAAAACAATGAAATTTAAAATATCAAAATCCGAAAGAAAACAATATTTTGGAACTAATTGTCTGTTTGCTGTATTTTTTCATTTTACAGCCCATTTATTATTACTTATAGCCCATTTCTTATTACTTATAGCCCATTTTCTGGGCAAAATGCATCCCTCCTCGTCTTGAAAGATTTCCGGCCCAGCAGGGCGTAGAAAAGCAAGTAGGCCTACGTTGGTTATTCTGCAAAAAACAAAATAGCTGGCTAGCAATTTTCAGAAAGGAAAAAAACAAACTGGGCTGGTCATGTGCTAAACATATGAAATAAAAGCCTGGGCTAGACGGGCCACGGGTCCCGCACAACCCAGTTGATACCCTTCTCCGTCCCGAAAAAACAAAATTACTGTGCGCGCTGCTGGGTCCCTACTGTCATCCTCACCATGTACAGTCATCTCCTTATTCCTCTCGGTTGTTGACCATGTTGACAACACCGGAGGGCGGCGCCGCGGCGAGCGAACCAAGGCGGAGGACGATGGTGAGGCCTCGGACGGGAACGAACAGGAGCCGGGGCAGATCACAGCCAGCCGTGGGAGGCGGGAGCAGGCGGTCCCGCCGGCGCTGGTTTGGCTTTGGCGGCTCGAGGAAGAAGAGACTGAAGAAACGCGACAGACGTTGAATGTCAATCCAACGGTCAAGGTTGGCACAATCGTTTTGTTGACTAAGCGGACACCAAGTAGCATACTTTTTTATATATAGGAAGAAAACTGCGAGGAAAATGCGTTCGTCTGCCGTCCTCCTCACAAGGAACGTTCGCCACATAAGTGACTAGCACCCTTGGTTTTCAACCGAGAGGTCTTGGGTTCGAGTCCCAGGAACTCTCAATTTTGTCCTCCTTCCTTCCTCGCAAAAAAGGGAAAGAAAATCAAAGACTTGGGAAGGCGTACAGAACAAGCTAGTGTACCAGTAATGAGACGTTGCCGAGTTTTAGAAAAAAGAAAGACGTGCTCCTGTAGCTGGTTCGAATCCAAACCTAGACTATGACTATATATGGTGCTATGCTACTCTGCAAGTAATGAAACTGACATATCCAACGTTCGCTTCTCCTCTTCTCTACTTACTCTGCCTAGCATCAGAAGCTCTGGCCGCAGCAACCATGTCCGCTGGCTGCTCGTCCACCTGCTCTTCAGCAGGCAACAACCAGATATGCGCCAAGTCGCAACCCGTACCATCGCCTGTGGGTCTCATCACACCCTCGCCGGCACGCGCACCGCAGCCGATTGCTCATCGCAACCCGCTGCCGTTGGTGTGGTGCCACTGCTGCAAATCACGCAGAGTCATCCGTCGCGTCTCAACCACAATCCGCAACCCTGGCCGAGTCTTCTACAAATGCCCGAATCATGGGGTAATAATATGTTTAAGTGTTGTTCTGCTGCTTTCAGTTGCTGATTTTTTTAATAGTTTGGTTGATGATCTACCAATTTGATTCGTGCAGAAAAGGGAAGATTCATGTGATTTGTATTTCTGGGAAGTTGCTGATGTGGGGGAATGCAACTACGCTGATTATTTGGTTAGCCGAGGAATCCCAATACCAGCAGGTTGGGGTGTTGGACAAGTAACTGAAGGAACGGCAGAAGAGGAAGATGCAGAGCAGAAGCTTAAAGATGCAGTTCCTCTGATCATGGCCAAGCAACAGCTGCTGAACGGCCTTGACAGCAATGAGGAGATGAAAGAGCTTGTGAAGATAATGGGCAAAATCGATGTGCTCTGTAGGATGATTGTCTCTTTATTTGCAGTGTATGTAGCACTCGTGATGTATTCAGTGGCTACGACATGAGCACTTTGCTGAAACTAGTAATGAATGAAACCTGTGTAGCAGGCTGGGCGTAGTGTTGTGAACATCTAATGATTTCTATTAACGGAAATCAGGGGGTATCCCCTTTTGCTCATATAAATAAATAAATAGCAGAGGCCCTGTCGGGTCAGCTTTGTTCTCATTCGAAGACGTCGAGCAAATTGCAGTCCAACAGCAAACTATGTCATCAAATTCAAGTTTCACAGCCAAATATGAGTACAACTAAACAACAATGTCATCATGTTTTAGTTGTCATACAATCACCAAACACAAATCAGCATACATAACAAGTGATGTTCTCACAGCAAAATACTAAACAACATGTTCATCAGGTTTCAGTTGTCATAGCAAACACAATTTCACATAGTAGATAAAAAACGTCTTCTGACAGGCAAATACGACAAAAGCAATGTAATCATCATCCGCAGCAGCAGCAGCGTCAACATCTTCGCCATGTGTATCAGTCTGAATCGTAATTCCCCATGGTGTCATCTTCTTCTTCGTCCTCAACGTCCTCGAACGTTGGCTTCTTCTTGATCAACTCTTGTATGTCCACAGCACGACAGGCAATCTTTTCGCCGGCGTCATTGACGTGATGGTTCTCAAAGATATTAGGAACATCTGTGTTATCTTGTACATCAGGAGCAGTGTAAGCATCATCTTGTTGTGCAACTTCATTAAACGAATTCCTCTGCTCAAACCTTTGCAATACTCTCCAGTCATCGCTACGTGCAAATGTGTCTTCCAAGAAAAATATCTGTGTTGCTTGATTTGCCAAAATAAAAGGCTCGTTGGTCTGGTACGCCGCCTTGACATTGATGGATTTGAAATAATCATCAGCTCTGGGTTTTGCGATCCTGGAAAACAGGTTATACCAACGACAGCACAACAGAACCACACACCGATGATCCTCGAAACTGGAGATATACTGCAACTGAATAATGTCTGTTATGTTAGCATACATTTCAGTTGTCTCTTTGTCATACGTATCCGTGCTCATGATGGCACTGTTTTGTGTCTTCCTGCCTTCGTCTCGTGCAAGGGTGTTGTAGCGCACATCTCCAACAACGCAAGATTCATAATGTCTTACCCGAGTATCAGGACCCATTGCTAGTGAGTAAAGGGCATCATCAACTGCCTGCCCATCCTCCCGCATCTTCTTAACCTATGGTTAGAAAATAGACAAGCTGATCATCTTATGTACTCAATATATTAAAAAAACTGACAGTGCACTTCAAAAGCTTACATGGTTCTTGAACCATTTCGCAAATCCTGCCATAACCAGTTTGTCAATGTTTCTTGGATTTTGCGGCAGTAACTCCTCTTTGTAGATGCTGCACAACATAGTGATCGCGTCAAACATCTAAATATATAAGAATGTGCTGCAAGTTTAGTAGATTACGATGTATAAGCTGCAGTACTGCACTTACTTGATATAAGGTAGTATCTCAGGACAGTTATTCAACACATACCAAACCATTTTGTCCAAATCTTTAGGTTTGTCCTCTTGTCGACTCTTCCCTGTAACTCGAACAGAATAATCGAAAACATTGAGCCCGGGATTGTCTTCACCCACCTCTTTGCTAAGCTGATCAGCTGTTTCAATGTATTTTGAGCAGAATGTCAACGCTTCTGTAGCAATGTAGGCCTCTGCAATGGAACCCTCGGGTCTAGCTCTGTTCCTAACATAGCCCTTGAAAGTGCCTAGCCGCCTTTCAATAGGGTACATCCAGCCATACTGTACTGGACCTCTAAGTAGTGCCTCATCAGGTAGATGAACAGCCAAATGCACCATCACATCAAAGAAGGCTGGAGGATATATCTTCTCAAGGTCGCATAGGATAGTTGGTATCTTGTCTCTAAGACGCTCCAAAGCATCTATCCTGATATTCCTACTGCAGAGTTCCCTGAAGAATTGTCCCAACTCTGCAACTGCTCTGTATAAGTCAGGGCGGCCCAATCCTCTAAGGATAACAGGTAAAACCCTTTGAAGTAGGACGTGGCAGTCATGAGTTTTCAACCCTTGTACCTTGTTTCCATCTGCACTGACTCTCCTTTCAGGGTTGGAAGCAAATCCATGTGGGAATCTCACACGTGACAGGACCTCGCAGAATTCTTTTCTTTTTACCTTGTCCAAGACGTACACAGCTGGTGCCATATCCCGTGGTTTACCTTCATCTTGCACCTGCAAATCCTTTCTGATACCCAGGTGTGTCAAATCAATCCTAGATTTTAAGGTATCTTTCGTCTTGCCTTCAATATTAAGAAGTGTGCCGATAATGCTGTCACATATATTTTTCTCGATGTGCATCACATCAAGATTATGCCTCAGATCCAAATCTTTCCAATACTCCAAGTCCCACAAAGTGGACCTGCGGGTAAACAATAATCTCTCTTCTACCCTGCCACGCTTCCTTTTCCCGCTACCATTACCAGGATGGTTTCCTGGTGTAATATGCCTGACCTTCTCTAATTCCACTTGCAACTCATCGGCGGTGAGCCTCTTTGGCGCATCACGGTTTTCATGCTTTGCATTGAACACATGTCTTCGGTATTTTCTAGGATGCGGCTTGTCCTTGGCAAGGAAACGGCGGTGTCCAATGTAACAGATCTTGCTAAGTATTGCGTATGACAGCGGATTCCTGTCACAGCGAACACATGCATTGTAACCATGTGTCGTTCGCCCTGACATAGTGCCCAAAGCCGGATAATCATGGATGCACCAAATTATAACAACACGCAGAAAGAAATCAGCTGGTGGGCTGCTATATAGGTCTCGAGTGAGAACACCCTTCCATAGCTGTTGAAGTTCCTCCACAAGAGGCTCCATGAACAAATCAAAATCCTTTCCAGGACTTTTTGGACCTGGGATGAGCAAGGCCATCATGTAGTTTGATTCTTTGGTGCAGACATTTGGAGGCATGTTGTAAGGGATAACAAGCACTGGCCACATGCTATATGTGGCGCTCTGGTGGCCAAATGGGTTAAATCCATCTGAAGCTAAGCCAAGTCTAATGTTTCTCGGGTCAGCAGCAACTCTTGTGTTATCATTGAAGCTTTCCACTCACTACCATGAGATGGATGGCTCATTACATTCTGATCTCTGTACTCCTGGTTCCTAGAATGCCACAGTACATCCTCTCTTGTTTCAGCATCATGAAACAACCTCTGCAATCTTGGTGTAATTGGAAAATGTCTCAGAACATTATGAGGAATCCTCTTCACAGCATCGCCATCTTTCCATCTTGATGATTTGCATTTCGGGCATTCACTTAAGTTGGCATAATCCTTCCGGAACAGAACACAATTATTCTTACAAACATGGATCATATCATATCCAATTCCAACTGCACGAAGGAAATTCTTCATTTTACTGTAGGTGTGTGGCAGCTCAGACGCATCTGGGAAAGATTCGCGGAAAGCAGCCAACATCGCATCGAATGATTTGTTGGTCATCCGCTCAGATGTCTTCACCTGAAGAAAGGTGACCATAGCTGAGAATACTGACAGCTTATTTCCTGGGGTGACAGCAACGTTGCATTGTTCCAACATGCGGGCCCACCATTTTTCTTCTGCAGGTGAAAGTTCACGGAATGCACGAGCATTTCGTAGCATTGTTTCAATGTTGGTCAAACTCACTGGCTCCGCCACCACCACCTCCTCCTCCTCTTCCACCTGAGCATCAGGCAGATCAAGATGGTGATCTGCTGCTTCCACGTAGTCAATAACATTGACGTTCACAGCTTCACCATGATGAACCCACCTAGTATATGTGACCGACATCCCATACAAGTGTAGATGATTTTGCACAGTTGACTGGGGTCTTGTAACTGAATTCATACAACTGCTACACGGGCAGAGCACATCTGATTTCGGACCACCGTACTCAGCTCTGATAAAGTTCATGAAGTTTTCAACCCCCTCGACATATGCAGCGGAGAATCTTCGAGCAGAAGTTATCCAAGTCCTGTCCATCTGTTAGACATACAAATTAGTTCTTCTACTAGATATTACAGGAAAAACATATATGCTTTTTTATGAAGTCCAGAAAAAAATACCTAGGTCGATGTCTAAAGCTATGGCAAGATATTTGGACGAGCAGATCTAAGTAACGAAATATATGTAAAGCTAATTCAGCAAACAGATTTGAGTGCCAAATTATGGCAGGCTGTTTCAGCAGTCAATGAGGCCGAGCACACAGCCATCGAACTATCGAAGGCCATCGCAGCAACAAAGATCGAGTATAAAACGGTGTAGAGCTATTTCAGCTAACAAATTGGCTACTAGACCATGGCAATCTACGTCACAATAAATATATGGCAGGATATTTTAGCAACTAATCGGCCTTGGCATGCCATCTCAGCTAAGCAGATTGAGTGCAGAATAGGGCAAGGAAGCTTCTTAAGCAGAGCATATTGATAGTAAACTACTTTGGCAAACAGTGAGATTAACAGCGTCTATCAGCTAACATTCAGCGCTACACCGACATGAACGGGGCCTCAGTCTAGAATGCGCATACCGTGGGAGGAGCTGACCGTCGTGCGTCTCCATACGAACATCGCCAGCGATGGCGGTGCTGACCGTCGTGCGCCTCCACAAGAACGTAGCCAGAGGTGGCGGCGCGGCTAGAGGACGGCAGTCTACGAGAGCGTACTGTGGGAGCGAGAGGATCGCCGAACCGCGGCGCCGACGTATCAGCACGGCGGGGAGGGCAGCTTTGGCGGAGCGAATGGGGTGGAGGGAGACAGGGGGGAGGGGGGTTTGGAGAATATTATTGGCTAGTTGGCCGAAGGGCGGTT